>NC_081840.1:168095302-168395302 GCF_963259705.1 Myotis daubentonii | reverse complement strand
CATATAGTCCAACAACAATAGGACTTAATAGTAATGCAAAGTAGTCAACATATATATTCAGTGCTTTCATGATAATTTTATTCTAGTCCTTATCCCAGCGCCACTGGATTGGAGCCCTTGCTGGTGTTTGGGGACAGAACAAGAGGCCAAGGGCTTGAGAGAGGTGATACTGATTGGATCTGATCGCACAGAGCTGTCTGATTCCCCCCTTTCATATGAAGCCAGGAACAATATTTTATTTACCTGTGTATCCCCTAGATGCATAGTTAACATTCAAGAAATACTGGCTTTTAATTGAAAGCCCAAGAGATATTAGAGTATGATGGAGCATGGCAATGATAGCTTCTTGAAAGCAGCATCTTAACATTAGTTATTAGAGATGTGGACAGTGTATTATCTATAACTAGAGGCCTGGTGCATGAAAATTCATGCACTGGAGGGTGGGTCCCTCAGCCCGGCCTGCCCCCTCTCACAGTCAAGGAGCCCTCAGGGACAGGAGGCAACCGGTGATCAGGGGAAAGTAATGCCCCATCACACCTCTGTTGCTGCCACTGCCGGCAGCGCAATCCTCGGCCGGCCCTGGTTACCTGAGTCTCGGGCAGCCCTGGGCGGCTGGGCAGCTGACAGCTGAGGCTTGCCTGTTCCTCGGGCTGGCCCTGGGCGGCTGGGGGGCTGAGGGGACTGGGGAACTCCGGAGGCAGGCTCGCAAAGCAGCTGGGCCCACCTGGGGGAGGGCTTGGCCTTGCCATGTGCCTGCCACCCCTGTGGGGCTGAGGGGACTGGGCACCGCTATCTTGTTCCTGTGGGCACCACCATCTTTGAGGGCTTGACAGTCAGTTAGCATATTCCCTCCTTATTGGCTGGGTGCCGCCATCTTTGTGATGGCCTGAGGGTCAATTAGCATATTCCCTCTTTATTAGATAGGATAATAAAAGTGCAATATGCAAATTGACCAAATGGCCGAACAGCGGAACAACAGTCTGGACAACCTTCCTGACGACCACCCTATCACATGCACTGGCCCCAGGCCAGCCAAAGCACATGCAATGTGATTAGTTGGGGGGCCCTGCCATCACCCCATGATCACCCCGCAGAGGGAGGCCCAGGCTACCCACTGGCGGCTCTGTGGATGGTGGGTGGGGCCTCCCTCTCTGGGGCAATTGATCTGGGGGCCCCCCCGATCCATCACCCCATAGAGAGAGGCCCAGGACACTGGCCAGCAGCGCTGTGGCGGGTGTGCAGGGCCAGCCAGTGATCGCCCTGCAGAGGGAGGCCCAGGTCAGCAAAACAATCACACCCCACACTTGTCGCCCGCAGAGAGAGGTGACCAATGGTGGTGGGGGGCAACACTGAACAGATAGCAAGCAGTGACAGTGGCAGGTGTGGGCCAGCTGCCAGCAGCCAGGGGAAGAAAAGCCCCCAATAGGGCCTGATCACCAGCCATGCCTAGGGACCCTACCCAAGGGGTCCCGTATTGTGAGAGGGCACAGGCTGGGCTGAAGGACACCCCCCATCCCCATGCACGAATTTTGTGCGACGGCCAAGGTAGCAGCTGGAGAAGCTGTGAGGGCCAAGGCAGCAGCCAGTGTGGCTATGAGGGCCGAGGCAGCTGGGGTTCCCTTGCACGAATTTTGTGCATCGGGCCTCTAGTTAGAGATAAAGGAAAAACAGCTTTTCTCCTATCTTTTGTAATTTCAGGTGCCAATTATCTAGGTTTTTTCCCCCTAAAATCTGTTTCTAAAAATGTATAATTTGTAGTTTTATTCATTTTGTGAAATGTAAATCTACTAATGCAACATCTTCATTTCATTCCACTTCTACCTACTTGAAATTTTTTTCAGAATGCTTTCTCATCAATGCTATTAAGACACGTAAAGATATCATCTGTTTCACTTGGCTGGTTATAATTTGTAAATGGCTCTTGCCCCTGTGTAGCATCAATCAGACGTGCATTTCCAGGTTCCTCTCTTCGGCCTGGGCCTGCTGCCCTAGCTCACTGGAGGCTCTGACATGAAGAAAGGGCTCTGGGCAGGGACAAAGGAGTCCTATGTTTAAGGCTGGGCTCTGTGATCAAGCACACTTCTCTCAGGGACTTATTTTGTGTAATAGGCATAATCATTCCTCATTTATTTCTTGAAGAAATGCTTAGCCTTGAGGGGAAAAAGTGCATGTAAATGGTTCCCCCTGTTTCTAATCACCCAAGACATTAGGGGGGAGGAGTAAACAGATAATCCCAGGAGGCCTTAAAGGGTTAGGTAAGTACTTAAGTGTTCCAGGGTGGTTTGGAGAAAAATATAATACATTAAAACATTTACAAGCTATAACACCTACTATCACTATATAAATATACTAAAACAATCAAATATGTATTATCTATTTCATAATTATACCCCCTGTTTCCCTCCTCTCCACTTTAGTTTACGTCTCTTCTCTAGATTATTATCTCCACTGAGCTAAACCTTTCTAAACCTAGTTGAAATCCTGGTTCCTTGGCAGCAATTTCTCTAGAGTCTCTTAGTCTCAAGAGATGGCTCCTTTTTTCTAAAGTTGAAAACTAATCTAAACTCTCTTAGGGGCTCTTCTTCTGTGGTCTTAACAGTGATAGAAATTCTGGGTTATTTACTTTTTTATGTATTAGACACCAATTCTTTAAAATACAGTGCAAAGCATTAAGATGTCTTCCCAAGGTGCTAAGTATAAATTGCTTCTATGTTCAAGAGGATGTCAAGAACGTCACAGCCGTGGAGGCAGAAAGGGAGCTTTAGAGAAGTGTGCGGGTAATTAATTATAAGTGGGACGCAGGAGAAAGAGCGGTAAGTATCTATTACAAATGAAAGAGGAGGAAAAGACTGCATCTGGTTGAGAGAATCAAGTCAGGCTTCCTCGACTAAGGCCTTGAAATAGGCCTGCCAGTGTTGCTGAAATTTCCAAAGCCAGAGACTGGGAGTTGGCTGGGGAGAGAACATATGAGGCAAACAGCCTGAGCAAAAAAAAACATGTTGGTAGAGCCACCAAGAGCCTGTTCTTGAAGGAGTCAGCTTGGCAGGAACACAGCCCCGGTGCATCGGCAAGGACTCACGCTTGGGGACAAGTTTGGTGTGGAGGGAAAGAGGAGGCATTGAATTTGACAGTCAGTGGGAAGCCACTGAAAGCTTCTCCACAGGGAAGTCGGTAGCACTCACTATATATTTACTAATATGTTTGTTTTATGTCTACTACCTTCCAAAGGCCTGTTCCCCTTTGGGAGCTACTGAAATATTTCAAATGTAATACTTCCATTGTGGAAACAAAACAAGTCTATATTTTCCATATTCACAGCCAGCTACAGATTGATCACTATTTCACAAGTTCATTTCTGCTGGCCTCAGCCCATCGCCTTCCATTTTGCTCAGTGCCCATGTCACTGCGCTGCTCCTCACTGCTGCATGGACCTTTTCCAATCCCTTGTTTCAACCATTTGCTTCAGGTCATAATTAAAGAAGGAAACACTGGTATGCTTCCTCGGGAGTGTTTGTTGAGTCATCATTTAAAGTTCTTTCTTATAGAATAATCAATAGGAGGATATTTCCAAAGAAGCCAGCCTGGCTCACAGATGGATCGCTCTCCAGCAATAGAAAGCTACCTTGGGGGAAGGAAAGTACTTAGCCTCCTGTGTGGCAAGTACATTAGACATATATAACACGATAATTAAATTGATGAAGAGTCAATAGACTCTAAATGGCTGCGAGGAAAAAACCAAAAGCACATAAACACTCCCCTCTTCCATTCTGCTTTAAGAACAACTTTTATGTGATCCACTAGAACAACAAATTAATAATGCAATTGTTCGCACACACAAAAAATTCTGAAGTAGAATTTATAATGTCTGCTAATCTTCATAATGCGCTCCTAGAAGGGGTTTGACTATACTCCGTATTTCAGTTAGATATAACCACTAAAGGGAAATAGCATATTTCTGGACAAAACTGTCCAAAGTGTGTCCAGAAAAAAAATACTAGAAGTCTTTTGAATTATTTTTATGAGCTGCTGGCATTGATAAAGCTAGTCGTGTGATATCAAGTGCTCATGTGGCTGAGCTCTGTTTCGTTTCTGACTGCATTTGATGTAAAAATTTTCAGCATCTAAGCATTTTTCAGCCCTCACTTCTTCTTACAAGCTCCTTAAGGTCAAGAAAACCATATCCAAAGGCCGTAATGTTATTATATGAAGAAGACCAAAGCAGACACAATTTTAGGACAAGCTCCAAAGATCCAAGTAGTTCTTTGCCTCTAACTACTCAGTTGTGTGATAAGGAGCCACATAAGTTTTCCTTAACATTTTAATTTCTCAATTTATTAAGTGAGTGTTGGTAGGGGGAGCTAGTCTTTATGTTCATTAAGGGTGCTACCAGCTCTAAAATTCTATGAAAAAAAAGTTGGTCTGTTCTTCTATAATTTCTTTGTTCCTTAGTGAGATACTGTGGATGGTTATCCTTAGCTTCTTCATAATTTTTCACTCTTTCCAAGTTGCATCATACTAAAAACAACCTATACTGTACATATGTCCAGGGCCAGGAAAAAAAAAATCCTTGAAATCACATATGAGAGGTTTACTAAGACATCTGACTCCTCATTTTATTTTTATTTCTTTAATCCTCACTGAGGATGTGTTTTTCATTTATTTTTAGAGTGAGAGAAAAAGAGAGGGAGAGAGAGAGAGAAACATTGATGTGAGAGAGAAACACCGATTGGTTGCCTCCCATA
The DNA here is from genome assembly GCF_963259705.1 of Myotis daubentonii. Taxonomy (NCBI): domain Eukaryota; kingdom Metazoa; phylum Chordata; class Mammalia; order Chiroptera; family Vespertilionidae; genus Myotis; species Myotis daubentonii. The sequence continues at coordinate 168,390,560 of NC_081840.1, read as the reverse complement.
CTCACCCGGATGGGGGTTGGAATTGCAACACCAGTATGTGTCCTGATCGGGAATCAAACCCACTAGCCTTTGGTGCACAGAACAACACTCCAACCAACCGAGCCACACTGGCCAGGGCTGACTCCTCATTTTAGATACAGAACCAGAAGCTGGCAAAGGTAGATGACCTGACTGTGTCATGCATTTTCTATGGAGAGAACCAAAGTCCACACCCCTGTCATCTCATCCTCCGCCAGTGCTTCCCAAACCTCAGCTAGGCAGCTCTGTGTTTACAATTTCTGATATATTTGCTTGTTATTTGAACTATTATTTGTGATTTTTTAAGACTGAAATCAATTCATGTTTTGACTTAAGTATATTTATTGTAAGAGGAATCTGTATGTCATCACAGCAATTGGAAACCTGTATCAACTGCCATCAATAGATTACTATAACATCTAAAATTAATGCAAAAGAATGCTTGGTCATTTAGTTAGATACTTTTGCTTGCCATAGGCCTGGAACTTAAGGCAGACTCTCTTTGTTAGAAATTAGAAATAAAGATTAGCAAATGTGAAGAGATGTCAGCCATATTACTAGCAAAAAACAGAGAGCCTTGTTGAAATTTAATGGGACCAAAAAAACACAAATTATACTTTCATGAGAGATCAAGATATGAGTCCAAGATTATTGCCTTTCCAATATCTTGACTTCTAACCCCCACCCCCACCCACACACATAAACAATTTGCTGGTTCTAGTTCCCATTTCCCTGCTTTCCAATGCCCTGCTGCCCATCCGGAATAAATACTTCCTCTGTATCAATGTTAGGTTGGGAAAGAAGTTGCCTGACTTCAGCTAATATGCTGCATTATATGCCATAAGCTTCTTGGAGGCAATGCCATGATCCCCAGGTACTGTGGCAGGTTTTTTGAAGACCTTGGATTCACCCTAAAAGTTATTGTTCAATTCCATTAGGGTCAGTGCTGATCTCATTTCTCTAAGATAAAGTGTGAAGATTCTAGTTTGGGGATAGCTTTTATGTAGTGCAAACTAAGGTAGACTTGACTCATAGTCCAAATTTATGAGAATGTCACATATATATGATGTATAACAAGATATAAGTCATAACCACAGACTTCTCTTACTGTTAGTTCCTTAAGCCACCCTACTTCGTTATCCAAGTTTATTGATTCCCTATCTCCATGTTTAAAGTTCTGAGTATAATTTATAAGACAACTAAAACACTGAGAAACAAAGTGATATGCTTTTGAAGAATAAAAGCAAGATTCAAATCTTAATGCTTAAAAATATTAAGAAAAGCAACTTATATATTGTTCAAAAGCTGATTTACTCCAAACTATTTTTCAGCTATGTCATTATTAAGAAAATAAATGACTGTTCAACCCCCCCACATATTTGCTTTTAAATAAAAATAGTGCAATGCTTATAGATGGCAAATTTAACAAACATGCTAAGTGGACATGTTTCACGGGTTTCATGAAGGAGGTATAACTTATTGGTTATACATGAATAACTGCACTTGCTCCTGAAACTCCTACTTCCAATAAATAAAGAGAAAAACTACAAATGCACTAGAACAAAGAGAATGGGATAGTTGACAATGGTAAATGAAGGTTGTCAAAAGATGAACTCTGGAAATGAGATAATGAATTATTTAAAGCTAAGATTTTTAGATAAAGTTCTTATCTAAAATTCAATAAACAGCACATTGACTATGTGTGGAGAATGAAGACATTTTCAGATATTAAAATAGCACTAAAATTGTATATTTTAGACTTATCTATTCTTAAGAAGATACTGAACTCACAACAGCCTTTCATCTTTGTGTATTTTCAAATCAGTGGATATTAAAAGCACAATTCCTTATTCCATGGAGGTGGTCAAACTTTTGTGATGTTGAAAGGGAGAATGAAGTTGGGAGCTTGATGCCCTGTTCTCTGAGAAGCCCTCCTTTACCATCCAAACTCAAGTAAGCACCTGCTGGACCACTGTTCTCTATCCCTTTTCTCCTCATGTTACTAGTCCCACACGCATTCCATTTCTCTTGTGATTTTTTCTGAAGTCCTGTGTACTCAGCTCCATCTCCCACCATCACAGGAGGGTGTGGTCCATGGGACAGAGGCACTGCTGCTCTATGCACTGTATTGTGCACCTAGGACTGGCCTGGCTCAAAGGAAGGGCTTCACCCAGCTCTGTGACTTCTTGTGGAAGGAGCATTGCCACATGCATGCTCCCAGCTGGCTCCTGGCTCTACCCCCTTAGAAAGTAGGTGATCATTATTACAGTATAAGTAAAAGAAAAAACAATTATGCCAGGAAAAAACAGTGACTGCTAAGTTAGTACCTTTTAATGTATTTAATTCCCGGTCTGCCAGGTGGATATTATTACCTCTACTTTGCAGGTGACAAAACTGATTTTCAGAGGAGTTAGGTACTGTACCTGGGGCCACAAGAGATAGAAGTGCTGATGCACTTTTTAACAACATTTTCATGTTCCTAAAACAATCCTAATCCACCGGGTTATATTGTCCTTGGTACCGCTCCAAATGCAGGGCACCTCATATTAGGTCATCATCTCCTTAATGAATAATAGATGACCAAGAGATTCTACTTCAGAGGCTATCTGTCCTCTCTTACTTTTGTGTATTCATTACAAATCTACTCTTTAGAATTTGACAGATGCTTCAGCCATAAGTAAAATCTCCCATTATTTTTTTTCAATTCCTGGAGGCAGGGCGAGCAGGGGGAGAGAGAAATGGTCACAAAGGGAAGTCTGTGATGCTGAATCAGCCTCAGAGCTGAAGCGCAGGCCTAGGATGCTGCTACCGCCCAGAGCAAATGAAAGAGCCACTTTGTTAGTAAAGGGAGGAGTGTTAGGGGACACAGCGTTTAGCTAGAAGAAAGTCCAGCCTCGGGCACAAATCAGGGCAATTATTGAACAAATCTGGGGGCATCACATTCACTCTGAACACTAAAGAGATGACAGCCTCCTGCTCAAAGGCACACGATAGCGTTCAAATGCGCGTCCCACCCGAATTCAGCCCCTGCCCCCTTTGCCCAGGATAAAGAATCAAAGGGAGTTCAGCCTGGCTCTGCCTCAGGGTTGACAAATGTGAGACCAGCCCCTCCCCATCACCACCTGGTTCCCTTTGGACCTTCTAATGGTGCAGAGGGCAGAGGCATAATGCAATTTGTCAGGAAAGGGACAAATGCTGCAATAACAATGTCCATGTAAACTGAGCAAACGCTCGCTTTAATCGCCTCTACAAGCCAACCTCGCAGGAGTTCAGCTGGGAAAGCTGATGATCCAAAAGAAATTATTTTCTTATCTTTTATTGAAAATTTCAAAGAACACACATGCCACAGCCCCTGGGGACAAACCAGAGAAGCGCCAGGACAGGGAAGATGGATGTCTTCCAATGTCTTGACACATCTAACTTTAAGATATTGAGGACACTATCATAACTTTCTACCTTAGATGTCTTTATTAGAGAAACAAGATTTATGTCTTTGTTCTAGGGGGCAGGAGAAGCTTAGATGTCCATAAAGGGTCCTGTGTCAGGCACTCAGCCTATCTGATTAGGGGCACATAGAGCAGAATTTTAAAGAGAAAGTTATCTTCCTTTGGGTGGCCTGCTTTCTCTCCCTTGCAATTTACTTTTATACATTCCCTTGAGCTTTCTGACACATTAGATTACTTTTTGTTTGTTTTGTTTCTGTTATAAGTTCCTGCAGGAAATACTAACACTCTAGTTTCCTGATTTTCAAAAATGAATGTAGACATATGTTTAATATCAAGCTCCCTGGTACCCACCCATAAGTCTCTACATTTGAAGAAAAGTACATACATGTTACTTTAATTCACATATCACAGTATAAACCGGTATTACAATGAAGAAAATTAGGCAAATGAAAAAGTCACAATTAGGATCCCAGTTAGGATCTCAACCTCCTTATTGGTAAGTTTTAAATCCTTATAGTTGGCTAAATGGTATCTAGGAGTATGCAGCTGGTTATGAAGTTGGAGCTTTTCGGATGGCTTTTATCAAGGACAACCACGCATCCCAGGCTAGTCATTATTTTTCCTCCCATAGGTCTCCTCCCACCTGTGTCCATTGCTACTGCCATCATTAAGAACCTCAGCATGTGTTGCCTGACAACTGCATGAACTAACTGGCCTCTTGTCCTCACTCCCTCCCATCAGCTCTCCAGAAGTGCTGTGGAACGGTTTTCTGAAAACACAATTCTAATCGTGTCATCTCAATTTCTTCATTGCCTTCAGGGCGCAGAGGTGAATCCTGAACTGGGGTGACACAGTGTGGGGCGTGGCTATAGGGTTAAGCCTCGGACGACCTGTTGGCGAAGCCACAAACAAGTTCCAGGTCAGAGGGCAAAGCCCTCTTAGCATAATTAGGCTTGACCTTATGACGCTCCCTAGATCCTTCCTGCATAGCTAATGGGCTGTGGGAGGTGCAGCAAGTGCTGCCAAAGCAAGTGAAACTCACAAGAACATTGTGCCTATGGCGACCACTACCTTGTTTACCTCTGGCTATAAAATAAAGGCTCAGCTTGCCTCTGGATCTCTCTCTGTGGCCTCAGCCAGGCACAGGAGATCCACCTAGACCCAGCTTATTCTCTTCGTCTGTCAATTCTCCATCCTTTTGCCGCCCTCACTCAGACTTTCGAACCCTTGGCTGAGCTGGCTCGGCACAACAGAGGAGCCTCAGTCTCATCTCTTGTCCCTTCCTTTCTCTTCCCCCAACATCACATGTTCAAATTAGGCCAAATGACTACAATTCCTCACATGTAGGGTGCCGTTTTAAGCCTCTTTATGATCACACATTCTACTTCTCATTTTTAAAAACTCCCCGTTCTCATTTCTCTTCACCAGGTTCCTATCACTTTAAACAAACTTCAACTCCAATATTCTCTTTCCATGAAGGCTTCTCTGAACATATTCACTGTGGACAGCAGTCCCATCTTGGGGGAGGGGGGCTTCCCACGGGATCTGCTTTACTTTTCTCACACTTCACTGTAACCTTTCTGCACTGAAAGTTCCTTGAAGGAACTGACTTTTATCTTATAATTGTTTTTAAGAACTAAGAGTTGTGCCTGGCATATATAAGTGGACACTCAGCAAATGAGTGTTGGATAAATTAATATATTAAGTTAGAAGTAACTGTATTAGGTATAATATGAGAAGCAGTGGAAGTCAAACATTTTTAAAAAAAGAATGTACTGATACCTAAAAATTTACCTATCATACAGGATTTATTTCCTAAGTAACTTACTGTTTTATACCTGGGGGACTATTAAAACGTAAATAATCTTGTGAGAGTTAGCACAATAAGTTAGCAACTCCTGACCTTGAATACTCTTTAGGTTTCCACTGATCACAGGGAGAACTGAGAACAAAACCCCAAGATATAGGTGGTGAGAGAAAGGGCAGTTAGCAAAAGGATGAGGTCAGGCTGTATGGGGAGCAAAGGGGAAAAATAAACATGTATTTATCAGCTTCATCATTTTCCCCTTGTCCCAGCTCTTGCTTTGTACCTTCTCAGCCAGGATGCTCCTTGTTTCTTTCACTTACGGGAATCAAACAAAAGTGAAAGAGGCAGCTTCTCTTTCACAGGCACAAAAGATGGTAAGTGAAGAATGAAACCATCATTCCCATGTGATCCACTGAGAAACCCACCATCCTGCTTCACTAAACTCAGTTCCCCAAACCCATATCCCAATCCCTTGTCACGCCCTTGAGTTTTTGGAGTTATTACTTACTTTATTACACTTGCGGCATATCCCGTTCAGTTTTTGTATTGCATCTCCTCTGCTCCCAATATCTCTCATAACATCATTAATGCAACCCAAGTGGCCTTTTTCGTGTGCTGTCTGGAGAAGTTGACTAGAGCACTGACCGGTATTGCTCTGCCTGCCTCCTCAGCCTTGCTTTCTCAAGGGCCACCCATGGTGGAGCCTGGCTTCCAACATTTTCCCACAGAGGGCCACTCTTCAATCTTATCAGATTCAGATCAGATCTAACATCTAATTATTCTGATTGAACCACATTCATGTGGAGGCTCTTAATACCTTTTCGCTTTATTGAAGACAACATGCTTCTGACAAATCAACTGAATTCACTCTCCCAATGATGAGAGGCTTTAAAGCTACGCAGATTGGTTGAAGTTTCTCTCAGCACTGACTGTGTATACCTTGTTTTTCCTCTTTCTCATAACAATAATTTTGCATTAAAAACATGTTTCTGCCACAAAGTTGAAAACTCTTCTTCATAGCCTATTTATGAGTCTGTGCAATAGCCAAGGAAGCAGATCACAAATTCAACTGTTCCCGAGTTACAAGGCCACGCGGCTCCCAACTGCACACCCTGCACATGTACAGGCGTCCAATGACCTGCAGAGACACAGCCTACAAATAGGAAAGAAGAGTCCTCACCTTCAGAAAAAAACCTGCTTTTAATTTGCACTCAGACACAAAAACACTGTCAAATTTCATTGTACCTTAATAAATAATGGAGGCACTTTAGACAAATGCCAGTTTCTTTGTATCAGACCTGTGCATCGCTGGAATAGCACAGCAAATTAATTTATTAACCAGTTCACATGATTTGAATAATTCTGAAATTAAGGAGAAATTATTTTATCAGTTCTTTAGAATCACCTCAAATTCCTTATGTTTTAGTTTCCACCTCCCCAATCTGCACACACACAATATAGGTCTTTGTGGGGAGAAAAAGGCACACACACAAAAAGGACAGATAAGAACAGGTGAAAGGTCATCTTAACAAAGAAACTAGTCAGGCATCCAAGGTCCACTCTGCCTGCAAAGTTGACTCTATGCTCCCAACACCTCCATGACTGGTGGGAGATTCTGAAGATAGGAGCTGAGTATCTTCGCTATGAAGGCTGTCAGCAATGACTTGAATTCTGTTAAGCAGAGGATGGTCTTACCTGAATTTTCTGTCACAAAAGACAGAGTCTAAAAAATTACTTAGCGACTAAGGTGCTCAGACCCAAGTGTGTCTGCATTTAACATGAATGCAAGTCTTATTACAGTGTGACCATGGGACTATGACCACATTTGTGCTCTCAATTTTTTCTAACGTTTAGTCCACAATCTATTCTAATAAAATATATATGTAAAATATAATTCAAAGTAAATACTCCTCTGTCTGAGAATATGAATGCTATAACCTTATCCACATGATGTAAATGGGCAAGCAGAAACTCACAACATAATACTCTGAGGTAATTTTTTCAGATTCAGTAAAATGCCTTTGAACTTTGTAAACACATTTTCATCAAGTAGGTTATATAGTACAGTGAAGGAGAAAAAATGATCTGGATAATTATACTGAAAATATAAAGAAAATAATTTTAGAGATTATTGTGACCTTTCCTGTACAAGTGGGAAATAAAATAAAGTCCAAATCTTCAGTACAATATTTACTCATCATATTAAATTCACATAACCTTAAGCCTCTCCCTTGATTATAAATCCATCTGAGCCCTAGCCATCACAGCTAAGGACTTCTTTCTGTTCTCACCGTTTTGATACTTTAGCCTGAGCTGTTGTCACAGACCTCTTTAAAACTTCAAGGGAGTGCCAGACGCATGAATGTAAAAGAACAAAGTAAATGATTTTTAAAAATACTACACATGCAAAACTTTCATTAGTTATTACTATTGGTTTCACCCTATTCTACCTTTACTGACACCCTACTTCCTTCTTCTAGTCACAACTTTATAGTTCAAAGTTCCCAGATACTTTAGGACAATGATCTTCAAATTATGTGGCAAAAGGAATCTCTTACATTGTTAAACCTATAGCATCTTACCTCTAACTTGACTTTCTGAAACCAAATTTCAGATGAAGCTATAGAACACAAATGATTCATAACAAACAATTTGCATTCCCTCTAAAGCACAGATTAAAAAACAAACAGAAAAGCAAGTCAATAAAAACAAAATGAATATGTTAAACTGATTATTTGTTGATTGGGCTAATATTGATTGAGGGTCTCTTACATGCCAACCACTTTTCTAGTCCCTGGGAACTATTTAGACTCTAGTGATAAGGTGGATTGTCTGGTTTTAATAAGTGCAATGCCTCATTTCATTAAGGCAAAGTTGGTTTTTAAAAATGAGGCTTATTACATGTATTGGATCTTATTTCCAAAACCACCTTGATGGGAGTCCATGATGAGTAAATTAGAAAGTTTTGGGTACACAGGGTGGCTTTATTGCATGCTCAGGAGTGCAGGTGCCAAAAGACAACCCTAAGTGTGACCCTATCATTTTTAAAAGAGACACTTACTTGGAGACCACTTTTAAGTACTTTGAAAATCTTTTTAAATTTAACATTGCTTTTACTCTGATAATAATTGAAGGATACTAATATCCCTTTCCCCTTACCCCCTCAAAATTCATTAGATTATGTATAAACATTGATGGAAGGGGGCATGGTAAGAAAGGGGGCCTTGGGATAAATTTAGTAAAAATGTCCAGAGGGCAGAAGCACAACCGGCATGTGGAAGTTAGAAGACTTAATTCATTGTCAGAAAGAACTTTTAAGCATTTATTTTATGGAAAGGACTGGATTGGCAGCAGAGGCAAGGGGACCACCTGTCAGGGTTTCTGTGGGAATGCGGAGTACGGGTTTTGAAAGATGACAGGCTATGTATGAGTTTTTTGAGTGAGGCAGTTCCTGAAGTGATGTATGCTACAGCTTCCCTAAAGAATTAGGAAGTTTAATTTAAGGAAAGTTTAATCTTCAGTACATTGTAGAACTGTGTCTGCCTTTAAGCCCAGTGGAACACCAAATAACTAAAGACTGCCTTGGGGACATTAACTTAAATGAAAAACTTGTGTAAATACAATGATGCAAGTCCTCTGTTGTCATGGATAAGTGCTACCTTGATTCCCTGGCTCTACAGGATAGAAAGAAAATGAATGTGCAAGAATTGAAAAGGGATATAATTTAATTCAAGATAAATGAGATTTTTCTGACAATTAGGAGTTATTTCTAGTTTGCTTAAATATGCTTTTATCAGCAGTACAGAAATATGCTTTCACTTTCAAAACTTCTAAGACATCATCCTCAAAATGTCCACACGGCCACATCCAAGTCCGGGGAAAGAGAACAAAATATCTGGCATAATTAAATGTCTCTTGCTTCTTGGAAAAATAAGCATTTAACAGTGTGTGCAATGTAAATGACCCAGCACCTAGAAGAATGTCTATCCTGCCAAAGGTAGCCAGTCCATAGAGATGTATGAAATGCACGTATTAGGACTACATGAACGCTATGATAGCTCTAACTTCTCTGCCAGGAACCCAAAGCGCGCTAACTGTTGTGTCCCATTTCTTTCTTTAAATAGCCCTGTGAGGAAGGTTCTATGGTCCTTCTCTTGCTGGTCAGACGCAGAGGCCAAGGAACTTGCCCAAGGTAAGTGCAAGAATCAAGAATCAAACCAAGTCTGTTCAATGCCCCAAACCACATGCCTTCGCGCAGTCTGGGCTGAGGGATCTCCATACACTCATGCTTTAACAGAATTTTTTGTTAGACATCTCAGAATGAGCCCCCGAAGGACCTCTGTGGTATGAAGAAACATAAGTCTAAGGACATAGAAAAATGAAATGCATATGGAAATGATTTTCCCAGGTGGAGATTTAATGCATCTTTTTTACATAAATTAGCACTGAAAGTTCTAAATGTGCATTAAGTTTAGTCATTTGTTTTAAATGTGTCTCCCCCTACATGCAGCCCTTTGACTTCTGTTCTGTTACTTTCATTATTAATAAACTCCCAATGTTTGATATCATGCACTTGTTGCATCGTGATTTTCACATTTAGTGAGCAGGGGAAAATCATCCTCTTGATAATCATTTTGCAATTCTCTTTAAAATGTTTCCTTGGGATGTTGTTCAGATTGATTAAAACTAATCCAGAGAAAATAGGAGGCAAGCATCTTCAGTTCCTAAGCTAATTAGCATCATATAAATTCTGTAATTGACATAATATTTCAGAGTTGTATTTCATCATTCATTCGATGATTATTCATGAAATATAGCTAAGGTTGGAAGAAAATGGGGTCAGGCACAAAGGCAATGGGTAGGTGAATGTGCACATGGGACTGAGTATATGCCTCTGGCACGATGCCAAATCCAGCTGTTGTTTTGTCAAAGCCACACAAGATATTTCCTCTCCCTTGACCTGTTACCAAGCACAACTAAAACAACTACTAGTATATATGGCCCTGGCTGTGTGGCTCAGTTGGTTGGGGGCAGTCCAGTGCACCAAAAGGTTGCTGGTTTGATTCCCAGCCAGGGCACATGCCCAGATTACTGGCTTGATTCCCAGTAGGGGGCGTGCAGGAGACAGCCCATGGATGTTCTGTCCTCTTGCGCTCGCTCTCTCCCCCTCCCTTTCTCTCTCTCTCTAAAAAAAAATCTATAATAATAAAAAAACTATATGTGAACACAGGAAATACAAAGCATATGAGAGAGACAGAAAATCCTTAAAAATCCAAGCATGCTCTATCAATATTATGCAAAGAATCCTGTACACAGTGGGCATTTGGGGATAAACAGCACCTGTTTTCTCTCCGAGAACATCAGTTACATAAGATTAGAGACACATAGCCAAACATTCCCCAAATATTTTTGGTTATCCATGAATTTAGTGACATGCTTTATGCATCTATTTATGTTTTTAGCTTTATCTCCTCAAAATGATTAGAATCTTCTGTTGAACCTAGTATGCATTTTACTTTATTTGACTTCAATGCATCTTCCCCAAACATCTTAAAATGGTCCCAAATTCTGGAACTTCACAAAACGGACTTACTTGCTTATTAAGTTCTTGGAGAAAGTAAAACAACTGAAAGGTGTCTGATGTGCTTCTGGGTCTGGCCGGCTCCTCCCCCTCACGCCTCCTCTCCCTCAAGCACCAGATGATCGCTGTCTGCTGCTTCTCCCAAGGAAAAGAACTTCCCGATAATTAAGACATTTAATGATCCCATGATGTGATTAGAAACTTTATTTTTGTTCCTTCTTTAGTATGAAGAAGGGGTAGCGTGGGGATGAGCAAAAAGTCGAGGGGGAGGTGGGAGACTGTTTTCTGAATGGGCCACACCCTGCACTGTCATCTAATGACCAATTCCTCCACTTCCCTGAAGGAGCAGTAAGGGGCCGACCCTCTTGCTGTGCCAGACGCTGATGGCTCTGTAGCCTTCGTGTTGCTGTGGGGAATGGTGTACATGTTTCAGAAACAAGCGCGACCTCCTTTGAAACATTTTTATCTCTTGTTCTCTTTCGGAATTCGATTCTAAAACTATCCAAGTTTGGTTAGAAAAGCCACGACGAGGGGTTTTCACTGGGATGTGCTGATATTTTTGGAAATGAGAAGGAGTTTCATGTTTTCCTTTAAGCGATTTTTAGAATAAATTTGGTTAGAGATGGTAAGAAACACAAAATTGAGAAAGAAATGCAAATGCATCACAAGCCATCATGCTGTGATCTGAAATGCACAGCATGACTAGGAGGCAAGGGGTGGTTGGGAAGGCTGGGCAGCAAACTAAGGCCTGTCTTGCTCCACAAAAACGTGAGTACCATTTCCGGAACAAGCACCAGCCGCCGTGGCTCTGGCTCCTGAGGTTCATGAGCAGAAAAGGTGCTATCTTAACACTGCCCACCGCGATGGAGGGAAAGCAAAGCTTGCAGTGCCAATAAGAGAAAATCTTTCTTTACAAAGATGAGAAACGATGACAAGACAGTCCCTGTTCGTCATCCAAACCAGAGGCCAACACCAGCCCAGGCCCCCGGACTAACTCCATTCCTCCCTAGACTGCTGCCCTCCCCCCTTCCACCGCCCATGGCTTTTGAATGTTTTTCTGCTGCTCCCTTTCTGTATCACTGCCTTCACTTTGTTTTGGGAGCTCCACCTCATTAGGTGAGACACAATAATCTTTCATATTTTTCTTTTACATCTTTTTAAGTTCTTTTCCCATAGAGAAATATGTGGGATTGAGATAATATAAACAAAAATATATTATGCCTTAAAGTCAATATTCCAACAGCTGAAACATTAAGATATCAAATTTGTGATAAATGATTGATGGAGAGGGAGGTAACTACATCCAGGTGGTTTTTGGTTGGTTTCTAAATAGTCCCTCTCACTCACCCAGTTTTATAGAGGGAAATTCAGATGACAAAGTGGCCTTGCTAATGTGTATACGCATATAAAGAACAAGTCATTCTTAATTTCTTAAGATGATGAAAACCATGAAGAACTGAAATAATTATCTGAAAACCTATATTTTACTCCATTTGCCTTTTTGTCCATAGACTGATGATAACATAAATGTTTTTTCTATTAAAACCATTTTACTGATGATCAGAATGAAATCATAATGGGTTTTACAGCTTGAGTCTCCCCTTAGAGCAAAGGTGGACACTAAAAAGAGGTTGTGTTCCCTTTGAGTCCACAGAGAATATGCTATGGTTCTCAGCCAGCAGAATGCAGCTGGCTGCCAGAAAGGATTTCTGGTAAATGTCATTTATGCCCATTCAATTAAAATAAACAGATATTTATTGAGCGATACTATACATAAGACAGAGTGTTACAGTAACATGGTAACGCAGTCACCACCTCATTACCCTACAGAACTTTTCCTGGTTCAGAGTTCCACACCCAGAGAACTCATTTCTCCAGTGGTGCTTTTCTGGTGCATGTTGCACGCGTACAAAACATGAACTCCTGCTGCTATAATAGACAGACAGGATAATATAAAACACCCCAAACAAAGGATTCTTGCCTCCTGGAACATAACTTCTAAAATATAAGCTCAGAATAGCTCAATAGTTTCCATAGAAATGGACAGCCTGCATCTTACAAGAGCTTATAAATAAAAGGAACTTGATATGCAACACAATATTTCCATAATGTTTGGTGGTCTTCCTCTGAAGAAATGGCATTTTCAACATTTCTGCTTAAGATTCCTGAGAATAAATACAAATAATCAGACATGAACACAAAGCATTCATAAGCATTTCAAATTTGCCAATTTATTCTGCACTGACATGTGTGTTTCTGACCAAAAAGATAGATCAGGTCAAATAATGTGTCTTATTTGATAAGTACTATGAATCTATATACCCTCTAAAATATGAAAACTCACTGAATAAGTACCAAGTCAGTATCTTTAGGTTCCAATTCTAGTTATTCTTTGTTGTTATATTCATTGGGGATGTCTAATATAAAATCAAGGCAGTTTTAGTCTATTTTATAAGCAATTTTATTGAGAATGTCAGATTATTTGTATCAAAGGGGACACATTACCAAAAAATCAATATACTCATGTCTAGTGATTCAACAAATTTGATTTGTTTTAGCTACTAGTATTTGCAACCTTTTATTTTTAAAAGGGGCTTATTAAATATTTTCTAATAATACTTTATGCAACTATGTTTTATTGATGCATCTTTTAAAATATATAAATATTTTTTAGATTTCCAAATTGGTTTAAACTCATTTATTTTGTTTTCCTTTCCTTTTTTAAAATATATTTTTATTGATTTCAGAGAAGAAGTGAGAGGGATAGAGTGATAGAAACATCCATGATGAAAGAGAATCATTGATTGATCAGCTGCTTCCTGGGGATGGAGCCAGCAACCCAGGCATGTGTCCTGACTGGGAATCGAACCATGATCTCCTGGTTCATAGGTCGACACTCAACTACTGAGCCATGCTGGCCAGGCTGTTTTCCTTTCCTTTAGATGGGAGTCTTTTTAAAATTTTATTACAATGAGCTGCAATGAAAAATTTTCAACAAAACATTGGCTTCAACACAAAGGTTCTGTAGACGTAGCAGAAACCATACTCTCATGTCTCTTGGAGACATCTGTACATTGTCACTGTAACATGGGGAACGATACATGAGAGGCACGGAGCAGAAAAGGGAATGTAAATAATCCAGTAACATTTTTAAAAGTGCTTAAATAAAGAAAGAGTTCCAGTAAAGAAGAATAGAGGCGAGTTTGATCAAATTTTATAAAATCATATAATTAGCTCTTGAGATGAACAAACCAAGGCCATCTTGGGATTTAATTCCAGGTCTACCAACTATTAGATATTGAGATTTAGGGCCAGTTCTCTGAAAGATCTAACTATCCTCAATTTCTATAATGTTGTAGCTCAGAGTTTTTTACTACATATAACATAAGCAATCTATAATAATAAAAGCATAATATGCTAATTAGACCCGACAGCCGAATGACCTTCTAGAAGTCATTACAGATGTCCTTCCAGATGAAGCCGCCATTGCGGGGGCTGAGGGAGAGGCAGTTAGGGGCGATCAGGCAGGCAGGCGAGTGGTTAGGGGGCAATCAGGCAGGTAGGCAGGCAGGCAAGTGGTTAGGATCCAGCGGTCCTGGATTGCGAGAGTGATGTCCGACAGACATCTCCTGAGGGGTCCCAGGTTGCGCAGAGGGTGCAGGCTGGGCTGAGGGGACCCCCATCCCATGCACGAATTTTGTGCATCAGACCTCTAGTATAAATATAAACAATGCTTTTCCACCTTTCAATTAGCAGACATATATTTCCCACTTACTTCTGCCTAAACAGCTTACTCTGCATCCTCAAAACTTCCAACTGATCTTTCTGGATCAGACTTTCCTGACTCCAGTTACCTTCAAAAGTCCCTGTTATTGAATTCCACTTTGCAACGGTAGTGCTTTCTTCAGCATGATAAAAAAGACCTAATAAACTATGAAGGGTACTATCTGAATCAATGGCTTTTGCAGACAGATAACAGCAAAGGCCAACTGAGCACATGTCAGATGTGCTGACTGGTCCCAAGACAGCAGGCAACATGCAACAAAAAAGAGAAGTTCAAGACCTCACTGCCGACAACAAGCTGCAGCCACAGCTTCCCAGCTGAGTGACAGGAAAGCCCATAAATGGAAACATTACTCGTTTAGGTAGGCACACATGAAAGATTAATTTCCTGGATTTGTCTGCATTTGCATAGTAATAATAAGTTCATCTCCTTGGCTTGTTCTGGCTTCAATTAGCAATTCTATTGTCATACCTGAGATGGGGAGGAGAAAAG
Organism: Myotis daubentonii; assembly: GCF_963259705.1. Classification (NCBI taxonomy): domain Eukaryota; kingdom Metazoa; phylum Chordata; class Mammalia; order Chiroptera; family Vespertilionidae; genus Myotis; species Myotis daubentonii. The sequence goes on along the minus strand of NC_081840.1, from coordinate 168,375,432 downwards.
AGAAAACTAAAAAATGTCCCTCTGGAAACAGCAGCACTAATGGAGCTTATCACTCCCCATCATTAATTTAATCAAAATCCTTGAGGCAGAGGGCTAGAGCAATCTTGTTAAGGAAACATTTTCTAAAATGAGAGTGCTTCTCATTTCAATTAGGGTCTTGCTCTTTCTCTCTCTTTGAGACTTTCATTTTCTCTGTGTTCTCTCCCTCGCCCCACCCCCATCCCTGACAATGATCTGCAACTGGGGGCTGTATTTTTACTGAAGAATGTCTTCTTGCAAATGGACAACTGTGCAACAACACCACTCTACCCCACCTTCTTAACTACTTTTTAAAAAATGACATCTCAATTAGTTCAAACCCACTGTACCAAAGATAAAGTCCTTGTTTCTCAAGGAGAGAATACTCTGGAGAGAATGGAGTTTGCTTCACAGTGTACATGTTAATATGCTTTTCCCTTTAATTGTTTTACAGATAATGGCTGTCAGTGGGTAATTCTGCTGTACTTGTAGGTATGTACTTGCATGCATGATAACTGTGTTGATTTTTAAACCTCAGGAACATCATTACTAAATACACATAAAGTGGTGGTGGTCTGCACTCAGCAGTGAGGCTTCGCCCTTCTACCTGCTGGGGATATCTTTACTAGTGCAGGCAAATCCGTTGACAAGCAGCCATTGCAAAGATGACACTTTCTATATGAAAGGGTTATACCTTTTGCCAAAGAGAATTTCCTGAGCCGAAACTCAAGTAAGTATCCCAGCAAGACTATGTCTCTGGGGCTTGGAGGAAATAAAATTGCATTTTGGACCTCTGTGACACTAAAAACCATAGGGATCTGTGGCCATGCAGCCCAGAATACAGGGCGCCTTCTCCACCTGTGTTCACTGACAGCTTATCCAGTGGATGCTGCTAGATGGAGATGGAAGCAAGGTGCCTTCTGGGCTCATCTTTCCCAATGCAGCTTTGTTTAAAAATTTTAAATAGCTGTAAGTAGCACTGTGGAAGGAAGAGGTCATGAAATTGCATGTAATGGATTCTATCAATGTATCATTACAACGTCTGAAAAAACAAACAAAGGCTCAGAAAATAAAGTACATTCACACTGTAGAAAATAAAGTTTTTATATTGTTCTTTTCCATTCAAGCAAATAAGTGCTGTCCTAGCTTTCCTGTCCTAGCTTTCAATATTTTAAATATGTTTGGAAGTTGGGGAAGATAAATCACAAATAATCTTATAAAGCATTTTGGGAGTAATCGGCTTTAAAATAGAGAGTATGTGGCCAACAGCTGAAGTAATCTCTCTCTCTCTCTTTTTTAATGCAGAGTATGTACTCATGCCTGAGAAAGAAGTACCTATCCATGTGATCATGGCATTGGTGTGATTAAGAGACAGGCTCCAGCACCTTCAGAGTAAATATTGTTTAACACTTCTATAACCTTATACAATTGAAGATGCAAACTACAGTAAAAGAAGCATTTAAGTATAGTTTTTTTATTATTTCTAGAATGACTAGAAATATGCTCCTGACCTAAGTAAGAGGTCTTAACATAGACAGCTATAGAAGAAAATGAATCAACTTCCACAAACATTAAACACTAACTGAAAAGGCCAGCATGAATTGGCTTCCATAAAAAGCTGTTGTCTTTAACACGAGGAAAACATTATTAAGGGTTCTATTTTTTCTCTCTCTGATTCATGAAATTTTTAGTAAGTCATGTTGAAGAATGAGAAACCTGGTCAGTGATTTCTGAAGGTACTAAGATAGATAGATAAATAAATAATAAACAAACAAACAAACAAACAAATAAATCTATACTAATAATAGAGGAATATGCAAATTGGTCAGGATGCCATAACACAATGACTGAACAGCAGACTGCATGGGACCACCAGGCCGGCAGGGAGGGCAGTGGGGGCAACCAGGCCAGCGGGGGGTCATGTTTGGAGCCACCAAGTAGGCAGGGCGGGCAGTTACGGATAATCAGGCCGGCAGTGGAGGGCAGTTATGAGCGATCAGGCTGGCAAGCAGGCAGTTAGGGGTGATCAGGCTGGCAAGGGGAGGGGCAGTTAGGGGCAATCAGGCAGGCAAGCAGGCAGGTGAGTGGTTTAAAGCCAGCAGTCCTGGATTGTGAGAGGAATATCTGAATGCTGGTTTAGGCCCTATCTCGGGGATTGGGCCTAAGCAGCAGTCAGACATCCCCCAAGGGGTCCCAAATTGGAGAGGGTTCAGGCAGGGCTGAGGGACACCACCCCTCCCCCCACCCCAGTGAACAAATTTCATGAACCGGGCCTCTAGTAAACAAGTAAACAAACCAACAGGAATATACTTTGACACCTCTCTCCCCCAACTCAACAGGAATATACTTTGACACCTCTTTCCCCCAACTCCCTCCCATATTTGCATGCCTAGTCATAGAAACCAAAATTGAAATACTGAAATCATCATATATAGATATTTTTTAATGTATGAAAAATAGGTAGTACCAATTTCTCACACATGTCAGGAATTCTGTTGAGTGCTCTGTATATATTAAAGTGCTCAATGCTCTCAGCTACTTTTACAGATGAGGAAACTGAGGCAAAGAGAAATACTGAAACTAGAAGTGATTGGAATGGGATCTAAATCCATAACTGCCAAACTATTCTGTCTCTACTGGAGGGAAAAGAATTGTAATAGGTTTCCAGAAATTTGACTCAGTTTCATTCTTGTCCATTATAAAGGCTCTGGATCTCTATTTTCTCATTTTAAAAATATCTAAATTACTTGAAGTTTTAGATTTCTATGTCACTATTCAGTTCCAATCTGCATAATCTTTCAAATTGTATATTGTCCCCCTCATCCCAAAAAGTTTAGTGATGGTGAAAGGACTTTTGAAATCACCAAATCCCAGCTCCCTCCCACCAGTAAGGAAATCTATTCTATAGTATCTTTGATTTGCAATGATTTTTCTATGTGAATTCTTCCAATGAAAGGCACAGCCCACAGGTTTTACTCAATATTTTAATGTGAACACTTATCCCTGGCTGTAACTATTCTTAGTGAATATGATTTATATAATTTCTTCAGCTTCTTTATATTTTTAATTTTTACACCTTTTAAGTTTTTTGAATAATTCAGATAATCCTACTCATAACTATAGACATTTCTTTTATAGTTTCTTTATCTGAAATTATTCATTTCAACTCCAAAAGAAGTTAAATATTTGCTTCTATTTTCTTATGTTATTTTTATGGTTTCTTAGTATTTCCCTTTAATTATCTCTTTAATCAATCTGTCATTATACTGGCATATATTTATGCAGTTGAAGAACTATAAATTTTGTGAAGCCTTACAAGTGATATTTGTCTATATAATAGGACATATATTTGAAATCATGATCATCCCTATTTCTTTTCCATCCAATAACAATTCTCTATATTAAATATGATCAATTCCTCCTCTTTTAAAAGGAATTTGAAAAGTATTCTCCTCTGTATGTTTTAAAACTTGCCAGTTTTATTAGGAAGTGTGTTGGTTACAATTAGATACAATTTTTAAAATATGCAGTGTCTATGCATTTTAGGGCAGAAAATTATAATTCCATAAATGCAACTATAATTAAATAGGATTATTGGCTTCCACATCATATCCTTGGCACATATACAACTGGTACTTAACTGAAATCTCCCAGATCTTTTTGACATGAATCACTATTGTCCAGCCCTATTTTCAGAAAATGCAGTCAATTAATCTGCAAGACTTTCATCTATGGGGCAATATATATGCATTTGATATACATTATGCTTTCAAATGGTGATTGTGTTTATGCTTAAACACAATTATGCAATTACTTGAAAGCCACAAGGGGACTCAATGAGTGGCTTTGATAAGTGTGATAATGTGGAATATACAGATACTGGAGTCTCTATTAAGTAATTCTTCCTCATAAACATACCGATGACAACAGAGTGAGCAATACCTTCATTTAAAAGACACACCTACTGTCTGATAATAGAGATATCAAGAAATCCCTTTAAGGACACCAAGGAACAAACTTAACCCCCTCCCAGAAAAAGAAAAAAAAAAAAGAAGTTTTTGGCACCAAATGAACTGAGCGGACTACTTTTTTGCAAAGCCCTTTGTGATCTTAAGCTCATCCATTCAGAGTAAAGGTCAAGTGGGCAAACCCAGCGATTCTATTTTCCCACAAAGCTGCTACAGTTTTCTGTCTCCTGACAGCCTCGTCACTAGGAGTCTATTATCTCCGATTCTGTGTCCAGCGCCACCCAGATCCTTAACTGGAAACCCATTAAACAGCTCCTTCCTTTCATGGGTTGACTTTCAGCTTCTTGTAATGGCTTCATGTTATACATCTAAAAGCTTTCTTCCCTTGCTCTGTTTGTTTAAGGAGGGCAATTTGAGAAAGCAAAGCCCACCCTACACAAGCTTTTCACTACTTAGAAGAGCAGATACAAGTGCCTTGGCTAATGAAAGCCTCCTCTGGTGCATTAGGTGGCACTTTAAAAGCAGCATTTAGAGAACACGTCCAAAACTGGCCTTAAAGTCTGCCTTGAGAACTTGACTTCTACTTGAAGGAACACTTTGCATCTTCCTTTCAATAATAGTTAGTAATTCTTTCAAAAACACACACAAAACCCAAACTGGAGCTTGCTGTCTAGTCGTACAGACTACAGCTTGTGTCTGCATTCTCTCAAGACACAAGACACCGTAGAATAAAAGCTCTTTCTTGTTCCAATACCTGTTTTGCTTGGTAGCTGTTTTCTTGTTCAAGTCTTAATCCAGATCAAGAAACGAAACATGAAATAAAATCTAGTTGTTCTGAGGTGACAGCTGCTTGGCAAAAAATCAAATCCTCCCACTTTCAAAGTTAAATGGAGGAAAAAGGAGAGGAAAAAATTTTTGTTCCTGGCAGGCTAAAGCTTTCCACTTGAAGGTGTTCGTACACTAATGTGACAGAGTGGGGCCAAAGGACTCATGTTCACAGCAGGGGAGTCAACACATCAAGTTGAAGCTCAAGTTAGCTGTTTTCTTATATTTCATTGCATATTTTCTTGCCATTTCCTGACTGGCTATTCTCAACACATGAGCACACATATAAACACACTTATCCTTAACCAGGATGAGAAAATAACTATGGATAACTTACTGACAAACTAATAGCCAAAGGACCTAAACATGGGATTTCCTGAGTTTGAAGGTTAATATACATATTAACATTAATTTGTGGAGCAGGATAAGGATATATACTTATTTATTTCAATTTCATGTTAAAATGTATTCAAAATAAATGATTAGAAAAATCCTGGTTTACCTTCAGTTAAATGCAATTAAAAATATAGGTCACCCAGATGATAGGTTGTAGAATTGTGCACCTGAATTCTGAACGTTTTTGTTAATCAGTGTCACCCCAATAAGTTCAATAAAAAGGAAAAAAAAAAAGAATGCAGGTTACAGGTTCCAAATGGCAGAATTTTAGACTAGTATTTTCCTTTTATCTTTATCACATGACATTACCACACTGCTACTGTTCTCTTCCTGATATTTATGAGACAAAGTCAATGAAGAGAACAACTTGAATTATTAGGTAGCAGTTATCTTTGAATAAAATACAGTCAAAAAGCCATTCCTCCCACATGTTACATCCTGACCTGTTATTTCTGTGGGGCTTCTACCCTTGCTACTTGTAGTGGATACACCGAGAGCAGCTGTCTTCTTAAAATGTTGAAAGACCCAAGATTACATGGAGCCTAAGAACATCAAAGAACATAGGAACAGGACAAGGACTCACAGCTTATAGGGATTCTGGTGGTGGCCGGCAGGATGTGTCCCGAAATTGCTGACTTGGCTACAAGAACTCTGTAGTCTGATCTCAACTCACTTCTCCAACCTCATCTTCCTATCCCACTTCCTCAACCATTCACACATATCCTTCTTCATCCATACAGATCTATTTGTGGACCCTAGAACCTATCATTTTTTCTCTAGTCCCTAAGCCTATGCATTTGAATTTACTTCTACCTAAAATGTCTTCATCCTCTCATTCACATTAATCCCAATTGTGTGACTGGTAACTCCCTCTCCCCCTTCAGTATCAGTTTGAATCACAGTGATAATGCCAGGTCAATGTTGGTTCCCACGCTGTGTAGTTTTGCAACACCCCTTCCTCACCCTGTGGCACTCTACAGTTGATGGTATGAAGCAGAGGTTTTCAAAATGTGTCCAAAGGTTGGGTGCATCGGAGTCTCCTCAGAGGCTTGTTAAAACAGCATTTCTGGGGGCCCCATTGTCCTGCGGAATCAAAAGCTCTGGGAATGCAGCTGAGAAATCTGCATGTTAAATAGGCTTTCCAGGTCATTCCTACCCATTCAGAACCATTAGAGGGGGAAATACGTGCATTGGGGGAGTAAAAGCAGATTAAAAATAACTTTTCTTTTTTTTTTCTTTTTTAAATATATTTTATTGATTTTTCACAAAGAGGAAGGGAGAGAGATAGAAAGTTAGAAACATCGATGATAGAGAAACATCGATCAGCCGCCTCCTGCACATCTCCCACTGGGGATGTGCCTGCAACCCAGGTACATGCCCTTGACCGGAATCGAACCCGGGACCTTTCAGTCCGCAGGCCGACGCTCTATCCACTGAGCCAAACTGGTTTCGGCAACTTTGCTTTTTTTAATATATCAAGAGAATCAGGATAAAGAGTCAAAAACCTAACAATATTTTAAAACTGGAATTTAGCCTTTCCATGGGGGTAGAAACATCTACATGTCAGGAAGACACACAACCTACCTCATACAAGGGTGATATGCAAAATAACCGTCACTCTGTCACAAACATGACGGTGCCCATAGCCACAAGATGGTGGCACCCAGTCCTCTCAGCCCCACTGGAGTCCTCCAGTCCCGGAGGGGTGGCCGCTGAGAGTGGGCAGCATGAGTGGCCACTCCTCCAGAGTCCTCCAATCTCAGGGGGTGGCCGCTGAGAGGGGGCAGTGTGAGTGGCCTGGCAGAATGCTTGTTTTGTCGCCACAGCAAGTATAATAAAAGTTGTCTCCAAAACAGCCTGTTTCTTGGTGAGTCTTGGCAGGAGGTGGTCCTGAGAGCTCTTCTGCTGGCTGCTCAGGAAACTGCTGATGCTGCCGAGGGAGCCATTGGGGAGGAGGCGGTAACCACCGCTACGGAGCCAGAGTGGAGGAGGCTGGGGAGCCAGAGTGGAGGAGACAGGGGAAATGGAGCAGAGGAGACAGGGCTGCCTCTGCTCCCTCAGGGGTGGTGGGTGAGCCGCAGTTCAGGAGCCTCCAGGAGTGGCGGTGCCAGGCCATCCAGTGCTGCATCCAATCCCTGAGGCATGCCCACCAGCCCGTGATGCCAACTGCCCACAGCCATCCTGCCAGAAGATGAGATGGGTTGTGCAGCACACCAAGGGCTGCCAGCACAAGACCAGTGGAGATTGTGGAGTGTGTAAGCAGTTCATGGCCCTTTGCTGCTACCATGCCAAACACTGCCAAGAAAACACATGCCCCATTCCCTACTGCCTCGACATCAAGCAGAAGCTCCACCAGCAGAAGATACAGCACCACTGACAGCACGCATAGCTCATGCACCAGCGGATGCCACCATCAACACCCGCACCGTGCCTCAGCTGAGTCTGCCTTCCCTTCCTTCAGCATCACCCCGGCCCCCCACACTGCATCCCAGCACACCCTGGACACCACAGCCCCCGACTCTGCCCAGACTTTGCCTGTGAGCATGTCACTAGCCGGCTTCTCCAGCGTGGCCAGAACTCAGCCCCCCACCACAGTTTGCACTGGAAAGCCCACTAACCAGGTGCCAGCCCCACTGCCCTCCGCTCAGGCCCACCTGCAGCAGTGGAGGTGCCTGGCAGATTGCACGTGAGGCACAGCAGCAGCATCTGTACTGGGTGAGCACCAACAATGGTTTACCCTGAGGCACAGTGACCCCTGAGAGCCAGATGGCCCCCATGGGCCTTAATATGACCCAATCAGGGCAGTGGGCCTGATATTCTTCCCCCTGGGCCCCAGCAGTGGCAGCGGCACCCATCCCCCAGCTACAGTCAATGTGAGGCATGCCCAGACCTGTGATGTCTATGCAGACCCAAGGTGCAGCCACCTCAGAACATCTCTCCAGGTGCCCTGCAGGACCTGCTGCGGACCCTGAAGTCTCCCAACTCCTCCAGCAGCAGCACATGCTCAACATCCTCAAGTCAAACCCTCAGCTTATGGCAGCTCTCATCAAATAGCACACAGCCAAGCAAGTGGCCGGCCAGCCTGGCCTTCAGTCTAGCCCAGCCTGGCCTTTAGTCTAGCCCAGCCTGCTGAATCTGAATTCCATGCAAGCCAGCGGGCCATGACCTGCTGTCCTCCTGCAGCAGCAAGCAATGGGAGGCCCCTACCCCCAGGCCAGGCCTTGAACATCATGAACCCGGGGCACAACCCCAGCGTGGTGAGTATGAACCACAACACAGAGAGATGCCACGGAGCAGCAGCAGCAGCAGCAACAACATTGTGAGAGGCATGTCCGACTGTCGGTTGTGATGGGGCATCGCCTTCCCTGATCGCAAGGTTGCCTCCAGCCCCCGAGGGCTCCTGGACTGTGAGAGAGGGCAGGCCAGGCTGAGGGACCCCCTCTTCCAGTGCATAAATTTTCATGCACCGGGCCTCTAGTCTCTAGATAATTTTCTTCCCTCTCTAGTCTAGAAAAATGAAATCATGTCCTATACATGTCAACTTCATCCTCCCTTTAAAGAAGCCTGGAGAAGAATGTGTATGTGTGTGAGTGTGTGTGTGAGTGTTGCAGAGAAGGACTTTTAAAAGAGACATTTTAATTAACCCTAATTTAATAGACAATGCTGAAACACAGGGGACTTAAGACATTCCTGACCTATAGCTTTTTAGTGATAATGATGATGATGAATGAGGCTACATCCTCTAGTCTAGAAATACTTATCACAGACATGATTTCTGAACTTGCTTCCCCCACTTCTCAGTGCCTCAAATCAAGTAATAATGAAGTCAATCACAGGAACAGAAAACTGAGGGAACCAAATAAAAAAAAGATGTAAAAAAATGAATATAAATGAGGTGATGCAGCTCTGGAGACATTTTTTAAAACTCAAACTCTAATAAAGATAGTTTAGAAATTGGAATGACCCTCAAGGTTGGTTCTGCAATGAGGGCTCATGATTCCTGAACAATTTTGGTGTTGTTTCTCAGGTTTTAATTAGCAGTCATGGCACCATGAACAAATCCCCAGCAATTTCTCGTGGACTCCAGGCCATTTGGTCTCATTATAAAAGTCAGCTTTCATGGTTCCTGCAGTACCATTGATCTTAGCACAATTGCTAATGCCAACAATCATCTCATTATTTTCTGTGTAATGTGGAGAATGAAAGTAAGTTTCTCTGTAGAAACGTACAACATATTTTATTTTTACAATGTCCGATGGCTTTTCAGAAAAAGGGAAGTAACCGTATAGTTTTCTAAATGCTAAACTATTTCTTCATGTGTGTCAAAAACATTGATTTTGGCCTTTTGCCTACACCAAGAAAATCGGTGCTTTGAAGGCCTAAGCGGTTGACTACTTACACAGGAACTGTCATAATCTCTCACCCCCTACCTTTTTGGAAAAGCAGAATTCACAGTGGTTGGTCAGGATTCTGTTTAGGGCTGGAATAAGCCAAGACTACTCAGAAGTTTCTAGAGCCAATTAAATACCCTTGATTTACTGATTTAATAAAGAAACTCTGTCTTCTGACCTCCAAGGGTCAATAAGAACAAACATCAATAAAAGGGAAATGTTTTCATTGAAAACGTAGGGAGATCAAGTACGAGCTCCTGATGTGATTCTGTGATGCACTAATTTATCAGTGAAATGCTCATGGTGGGTAACAACTCATCAAAGAAAAGAGCAATCTCTATTCCACAGCTTTCAGGTTGTGCTACTTAAGTTTTCACAAAAGGATTAGAAGCCAAACTACCCAGTATACTGATACTCTTGGGCACACTTAGCCAACTTTCAAGAAAACGAAAGTTCTTTCTTTTATGTCATCTAGGTCAACCGCAAACCTGAAAACAAAAATTTTAAAGTAGAATCGTCTGCAGATAGGTGATCACAGTGATAGATTCATTTCCTTCCTGCTACACTGAGAGGTACTGGTGGACAGCTGAGGACTGATGAATTCTAGTCTAATAGTTATCTTTATACTTACCCCAAAAAATATTTGTCAAAAGATTCGATAGTTTAAGTGACATAAAACTGCAAATAATTTGAAATGTTTTTTTTAAACCTATGGGATATGCTTATTATTATAAAATTAGGTACCAATTCTATAAAAATCCATAGAAAAAGAATCAAATGGTAATATGCTATAATAATCCTTCCTTTTGGTTATATATCTTTCCTTATCATTTTTGAGCATTTGTATATTTTTCAACATTTTCCTACGAATATTAATACAAATATATGTCAAATTTGAAGAAATTTTACAGTGAATATCTGTCTATAACTCCTAGATTTTACCAATAACTGTACCTGTTTTATTATATTTCTATATATCTGTTGATTCTTCTGTCAATCAATCTTATTTTTTGAATGCATTTTAAAGTAAATTACAGACCTAGGAGGTTTGGCTCAGTGGATAGAACATCGGCCTGTGGACTGAAGGGTCCAAAGTTTGATTCCAGTCAAGAGCACATACATGCCTGGGTTGCAGTAGGGGGCATGCAGGAGGCAGCCGATCAATGATTCCCTCTCATCATCGATGTTTTTATCTCTTTCTCCCTCGTTCTTCCTCTCTGAAATCAATAAAAATATATTTTTAAAAAAGTAAATTACAGACCCCAGTATACTTTTTCTTAAATACTTAAGGATGCATATCATTAACTAGAGTTTGAAATGTGTTTAGTTTTCTATGTAATAGTCAAACAAAATAGACTTCACAAATATTAAGTCCAAGTTTGCTAAGTTTTGACAAATGCATGTGACCTTATCCCTAATTAAAATCCAAACCTTCTACTGAGCATGATCTGCCTGAAGCCTGTTTCTCTAACCACCACTCCAGTCCATTATGCCTACCTAGCTCATCGCCTGTTACACTGGCCTTCCTTCTGTTTCTCACACAAGCTGAGCTCCTGTTGTCTTCACAGCCTGTGCATTCTTAGGTTAATCCTTCCTTTCCCCCCTCCTCATTCTTCAGCTGTCACTTTTAAATATCACCTCCTTAAAATGCCCATCCTGATTGCTTATATAGACAGTCTTCCAAGTCATGCTCTGTAATCATTTTATGAAAACCTGAATTACACATTTGTTTATGTTTTCTTTATGTAATACCTGTTCACTCTACCAGATTATAGGCTCTGTGATTTCAGGGACGATATATTTCTAATTCACTATGCCATCTAAAAGTGAAAGATAGTAGGCAGATAGCAGATAACTGTTGACTGAATAAATTATAGCCTCTGATTTCTTCTTAGAGGCTACTTATTTATTCTATAATAATGCACCATATTATTTCTCAGCCAATTTGTATGCTGACCTTTTATTTCTTCCTGTAGACTGGAAGTTTTTGAGTTCCAATGCTTATCCATTTATATGTTTATTAAGCACCTACTCTGCACCAGACAATTAACTAAATATTGGGGCATTTAATAGGGAATGAAGCAGACATGTTTCTGTCTTCATCCCATAACAGGAAACAGAGAAATATAACACAGCATGAAAAGTGCTTTTGAAATACAAGAAGGGATATGTAACTTCGGTCAGAAGGGTAGGAAAAGACTTCCCATTGAAAGTAGCCTCCAAGCGGAGTCTTGGAGTAGATCTTAGCCTTACTAGACTTCTTTTACACACTAAATCCAAGACCCCCTTCTCTCTCATGTGTGAACTCCCTTTCACTTTTATCCACAAGGACTTTGGAGCACTTTTCCCTACATGGAGAAAGAGCTAGTAATGTGTCAGAGTGACTCGCTTGGTTTCTAGCAAGTAAAATCCAGGGCAAGTTCAAAGCTATGACTATATTATCTTTCTCCCCATTGGTCTCCTTGAATATCCCATGGTGACTGTGAAGTTTCAGCTCAAAGAACTTATTATTTTTCTACTCTGTGCACTGAAGGCTAGCTCGGGAATATGAAAGCATATTGCAAGGGACACAGCAGCAGTAAAGTCTGCAAAGCCCATTCCCTTCCAATATTTGTTAATTTCTCTTATAGTCAGACATCACAGGAAACTTTTGCTCTTGCAGAAAAACATATAACAGGATTTTGGATACATTGAATACATTTTGCATGTCCCACATTTTCACTTATTTAAATTCATTCAATCATTAAATAAATAAAGAATCATATGTTTGCTTGTACTGACTGGTTTGATAAGCACAAATTCTGGAGAAAGCAGACAAATGAAAGATTTTTTAAATTTTAAATAAACATTCAGGTCTTTCTGATTCTGATAACCCTTCCAGGTACCATGTTATTTATCAATGCAAAACAAATTTGAATGAATGAATCAGTAGAGGTTGAAGTTCAGTGTTGTATAAAAGTAGATAGAAATATAAAACAGTTGCATAGTAATTGTACTGTTAGTGACAGTATTGATCAGTCATACCTTTTTAACAGGAGGCTTATCATCTCCAATTAGAAAGTTAGTGTGTCCATCTTTCAAATTATAGTCAGTTCTGCTATAACTCTTTTTTTAAAAAAATGCAAATGCCCAACAGGGAAAAATCTAGGCACAACACAAAATTTCTCATTTGATTGTGCATTTTATTTTGCATGTAAGAATGAAAGATGAACACAGAAAAATGCACCCAGCTGAACTGAACCACATAAAAATACACAAAATTCAAACACACACACACACACACACACACACACACACGCATCCTTCAAACATCTACCAGCTACTTCAGTTTGACACATGTGTTTGGAGCCACACCCATTCATATCTGGTGTCATACAGCTTCCTATTGGATTTCAGATAATCCTTTCACCTTTTTTCAATAACGCTCAAGCTTCAGCTCTTCCATAAGCAAACTTTAGGTCTCTTTCTAGGTAAAGTCCATATTTATTGTAACATTTATGTATTTCATAACAACTTACATGTGTAAAATTATGCTACCATGTTAATTAAGTTTCTATATTTGTATATTCAAGTTCAAAATTTGAGTGTTATGCCCAACCACATTTTCCCCATAAGTGTTTATGATTTTTATTTCATGATATTGCATATTGAGGTGACTTTTAGCAACATATATGTTGTATAATTTCCTATATTTATTTGTATAATTTTTATGAAACTCCACTCCACAATTTAAAAGCACCATATGATATTAAATGAAAATTTAGCTTAAATAATTTTGTACTAATAATTCCCTGTGATTATCCATATGCAGGATTGATAATAACTAGGAATATAAGAAGTTATAATCCCATTCATGGAAAATCCAAAGAGAATACTAACTGGAGCAATCATTCACTGATGGATTAAAAATAACAGCGCACCATCCTCACCAGTTTAGCTTAGCAGTAAGAGCACTGGCCCGCGGGCTGAAGGACTTCAGGTTCTGTTCTGGTCAAGGGCACATAGCTCGGTGCAGCAACCAACTAATGTGGTCTCTCACATAGATGTTTCTCTCTCTCTCCCCCTCCCTGCAACTTTCTCTAAAAATCAATAGAAAAAGTATCCTCAGTTGGAGATGAACAACAATAACAGAAAAAGCCCATAATGCTACTTCTCAGAAATTAAGAAAATGCCCCTTTATTACATAATAATATCTTCAAAGATTCCATGAGTGATTTTCTTAGAGGTGGATTCGATCTTTTTTAAAGGTAAAAAAGATTCTTTAGTACGAGAGAGTGGGGAAAAATACAGCTATGAAATTAAACAGAAATTGTAACCTCACTGATGGTGGATAGTACAAAAATATACAATTGAATACAGAAACTGCTTTGAGTGAATAGTATAGTTCTTGTTTATTTTTGAGACAATCATCTTGCTAAAAATGTGAAGACTGGTTAGGTCACTCATGACAAAAGGCCTTAGCTTGTTTCTGTTGGTTAACTCTGGGGATAACTCTGTATTAAAGAAACACTTACAAGCTACCATGATGATAGAATATTTTACCAACATATACTACAATAGGGCTAATTGGTTTACAACCAATAGAAATGTAAAGAAAGTTAGCAAACTCTCATAAAAAACTAAGAAGGGGTATAGGGTGGTGTTCCTATGACATTTTTTTGGAACTTAGTCAATATTATTATCTTAGAAATAATAATCAGTGTGATTTTGTGGCTTATTAATTTTTATTGTATATTTTCTATGAAAGATGTATCATGGGATTTGTATAATGCTTCAATGAAGGCAAGAAACATTTTTGAGGTATTCAAAAACTCTGAATAAACTACTTTGATTTAATCAGGTAAATTTTTGCTTGGCTTTTTCTTTCTAATAAAAAATAGAGACTTATTATAAAACAGCAGGTCTGCAACTTTCTCACTAAGGAAATAAAGGGGAAAAAACCTGACAGAGCAAATCCAAACCAATTAAGCAGAACAGAAACCATCTTAAAGTGAATAGAAGCATAGCTGAACATCAAATATAGGTGTAATATTTATGTGAATTATGTGAATATAATATACAGCTCTAATTGTGAAATTTACCTAAGTGTGTTATGTCAATTCTAATATGTTCATTATATTTTGTTAAAAATGTTATTAAAAATTCATATTTAGATGGCCCTGTATACTTGAACTAGTGATGTTAATATCCTCATAGTATTTTTTGTATAATCTAAAATTCTTAAAGGGTTCAAAAAATACAAGATTTAAAATTTTAAGGTCAGTATTTTTATTGAAGATTATATTTAATAATATGATTAAATGAGAAAATAAAAGCCTGTGATGTATTGCTAATAGAAACCTGTAGCACTAGGGGGAAAAAATCCAGAATTTTATAAGTGCTCAATAATGTGTAATAAAGGATATAGACTGTCTCTCTCATGTTTACATGATATAATAAGAAACTATAAAA
This sequence comes from Myotis daubentonii, assembly GCF_963259705.1. Lineage (NCBI taxonomy): Eukaryota > Metazoa > Chordata > Mammalia > Chiroptera > Vespertilionidae > Myotis > Myotis daubentonii. Next base: position 168,360,383 of record NC_081840.1, on the reverse strand, counting down.
ATAGACTACTGAACATTTTTGATTAGCACAGATCACCATATTTTGTAATGAGCAGAGTAGATATTAAGGGCCAGTCCAAAATAAAACTACAATTAGTTTTCCTGCAACACTGCAGTTTAGCAAAAATGTTGAATAAGTTGGATCCAATCACTGGAATGATACAGCTTCAACAATGAGCTCTAATGCTTCTGTTATAAAAGCAAAAGCCTAACTTAGACAACTTTGCTAAACTGCTTTGCAGCGTCAGAAGAGTGGCAGAATCCTTATCGGAGGCCCGGACTTCCAGGGCATTAATTGCACAATTAGCCGTAGTTCATTAGAGTGTAGAGATCAAGGCAGAGCTGCTGGTAAACTTTGTACACTCATGGTTCTAAATTCATTAATAACCCATATGGATTATTTTTCCCATCCCTACAACAAAACCCACAGTGAAAGAAACTTTGCGCAGAGAAACGCCATAAACAGGCATTGATGCTGTTCTACTAGATCAGAGTTTGGGGAAGCCTATCATCATAACTAAAACATTAAATTTGTTCTGTGGGGATTGCTCTAGCTTTACCAGTAACATTTCTCATAAAGATGGCCCTCGACCTGAACTTGGTGATTCCATAACCAACTCCAAGTAAGAAGAATGAAAAACCTTATCTCTTATTTCTGTATTAACACAAAGCTCCCAAATAACTACATACCACTATTTAGCAGTACAGATTAGAAAAATCAATTCTAGCGGCTTTGACGTCAGGATGACTGTCGGACATCAGGTACTCTCTCACAATAATACAACCATGTGAGTTTGTTTTTGAAAATTTCTATATACGAAAAGATAATAAAATACATTCAAAGTGCATATGAAGCAAACATTTATTACTCAAAACAAAAACATAATTTGTGAAAAATGTTTTTAACTTTTTACTGATAAAAATGAGAGCAAAAAATACAGTTTATCCCGTGAACATCCTTAGCAGAGAAGTGTGTTCTTTCTCGCTGCATTTTGCATCTGAGAAATCTAAGCACACATTGCCTAAGGTGTGCTAGAATGGAAAATGCTTACCATGGGCACGGTATCTAAACCACTGTTTCTATTGATCCACTTATTTATAAAATTTGCAAGCAGTAGCTCCAGTTTCTGAAGATAGTTAGTGTTCCAGCAATGAGCTACACATACCTTCTCCTTTTCATGTTCTCCATAACCAGTGAAGCAACTCAGCAATAAACTGAGGAGCATTATGTAGCACTAGGTCAAGCCTAAATGCTAGGTGTTTTCTTCTTCCCAAATGAAGATGATACAAGGCAGCTTTGTTTTTGATCCCTAAATCCTCAAAAACTCTATCAGAGACTCACCCTCCTTCTGCCCTGTCATGCAGCAAGAAAAATTACACAGGCCAAGTTCAGTTTATTTTTTCTTTTACTGGCTCTTGCAATAAGCAGTACATTATAAACAGTCTTATTCATCAAAGCTGGCCCCAACAAATACAGATAAATAATGAAGCACGCTAGGCTTCTAAAATGTAAAAGATTTATAAGCACGGCTGGCATGGATGGCCAGAAGAGTTGAGAGGCCATCTGAGCCATAAACTCAAGAGGAAAAATTGGAAGCATTTAGCAAAAAGAAGTGTTAAGTGAGTTTTTGTTTCCTTTCTTCTTTTCCTTTTTATGTTTTTAGACAAAGTCTATTTAACATAACACATAAACATCCCCTTAGTTATCTGATATGGTTAGGGTCATGGTAATGTTTCTAATAGATGAAAGAGAAACACTTTCAAAGACAAAGGATTTTTTATTTAAAGTCTTTTTGAAGGAAACTTTCCAAAAACATATCACATACTTCCTTGTTTATGTGCAATGTTTAAAGTGCAATTAAAAACCTTTTTGGGTTATTTAAAGCATCATTCCCCAAAGTGCATTCTAGAACACTGGTTCTAAAAGGGGGATGTTAATGGTATATAAGGGGAGTGTTCTGAGGTCAAATGAATTTAGGAGATGCTAATGTCAACTTGGATTTTCTTAAAGCATTGAACATTCTGATCTTGACTGGCTAACTGGATGGAAAACATAAACCCGTACGGCAGAGTGTGTAGTGACACCACAAGCACTAAAAACGGGATGTCATTCATTCTCTTGTCATCTCATGGCGCTGCTCCTTCACAGGAGACCAAGCCAAGAGCTTACACACCCATGAGGCTGATTTTTTTCTCTTACTCGCATTTATCTCCTGCCTTCCAGCTCTCTGTGGCCACAAATCTGGGCAACTGTTGCTGCTTTTGCTTTCTATTGATGGTGCTGCCACTTCTGTTCTCTATTTGACAAGACATCTGCCTTCAGCTGCTTTTGTTGGTGTTACTGTATGGACATTTAAGAATCACAGATAGACTCATTGTTTTTCTACATGGATAGAGATGTGGAAATATATGTAATTGCATCATTTGTGAAAAATGTTTTTAACTTCCATATTATATTCAATGAATGGGAAGTGGCTTCCCTGTGTTTGTTGGCTTTTTTTTTTTTTTACACCCTTTGCACTAGTTTTAGAGAAGGAAATAAAAATGGAAAAACAGAGAGCCCAGATGAATTTAGTCACCTCTAATAAAAGTATTTTGCTTTCTAATTGCAAGAAATTAAACAAAACAGATGACGGTTTTATAACCTTCATTAACAGTAAGTTAGTAGTGATAATTCATATCATTTACCATCAAGGTAGAATGGGTAGATTTTCTCCAATCATTCAATACTCTTACAATTGTTTCATATATTAGTATGATTTTTAATTAAAAATAATTTTAAAAATTAATAATTAAAACATAAGTGGAGACAATATTTATTTATTCACAGTAAAAAGATAATAGTGTATATATAGCTAATCTCATCTGCATATAACTTTAAGTTGTTATTATATAGTTTTTCAGATGATAGTTATGGTGATGGTTAAAAAGAGAAAATTAGAATTCCTAAGACCTGACACTAAATAAAATAAAACCAAAACAAGAAAGAAACATTTTCTGGAATGCTTGAATAGCATTGCACATGCCTCAGTGGACTTTTGAAAGGAGTTCAGTGAAATGAAATTTAAAAAGTACTCATCGGCAAACCTAAGTCTAAAATGCTTTTCTATAAAAAATTAAACTTATACTTGGCACTTACATCACAATTTCTTCTTCAAGGTACTTTACAAACATTAAGTAATCTTATAACACACCTGAGAATTAACAACGATATTTTGCATTATTTTTATAGTTACTCATTTGAAGTATCTAAAAATATTAAACTGAAATCATACTCAATTGATTCTAAAAAGGAGAACAGGAACAAAAAAACAATAAAACCTTCCAGGCCATTGGAAATAGGCGTAACATAACATTAGAATTTAGAATTCCAAATTTGCTTTTACTTCATGGAGGTGGCTTACATTCAAGAGTTTTTGAGAAGCTAGTTCAAAAATTGATACAAAAGGGCTAATTTCATTTTATAGCCACCAGACTTACATTTTGTGCCTCAATTCTATCTACTGCCTAAACAAATATGGCAATCTCATTATCCAGTTTAATGAAAGGAAGCAATGGCATTGCTAATGCAAGGCATAATATAAAAATCATCCATAATGGACTTCAAATGAATCTATTACTCTCTTGGCACTAAATTTAATTTTTAAAATTGTATATATTTCCGAAGATAATACTGAAATTGTTTTACATTTAATTAATAGTGATGGAGGACTTCTTGGTTAGTGGTGAAAAAATGAGTCCAGAGTGTTATTTTCTTAAATTGACATTTAACTAATAAGGAATTTCTAAATTACTTGGGCTAGGTGTTGTTATCTGTTTAATATGTTAGTACTTGACTTTTTTTTTAATCCTAAATAATGTTACAAACCAAAATTTAAAAATCTTGTAAAAATCTTATTATATTTAATCCTCACAGAAAAATAGTGTTGCTATTTTCATGTTATGAATGAAATAACTGAGGCACAGTCGTGTAACTTACCAAACTAGAATGATACATCTAGTGAATGGTGCAGTCAGAATTCAAACAAGTTTGTTTAATGAGCTGGGGCTCTTAAGCATTTCTTCAGAGTAAGTCACTTACATGAAGCCACATAGTACAGAAAACCACCAGGACCACAAATGCCAGGAAGGCACATCAATGGATAAGCCAGCACAGAGGAAAGACAGGCAGCTTGATTGATGGAAAAGATGTTCGACTTCCTTTCAGAATCCAGTGTGGAGAATGGCATGTATAGTCTAGTAGACATGTGACACCATGAACTGTGTCACCTTTTTGGGTCTCATTTACCTTAACTGTACAACAGAGGTGGATAGAAAAAGACTGAATTATGAAGTCTTGAAGGTCCCTATGTTTTTTAACAATGTATATTCTCTTCCCTATCTACCTTTTGCAGTAGGAAAAATTTTGGTGAGGTGAAATAATTTTGTGAGCCAACTCACAAAGAATAATAGCAACATACTCTAAATAGTAGGCGCGCGCGCACACACACACACACACACACACACACAGTCACTCATGTGCATACAAATATATGCTATGTGTAGCTTCCTCCTGTACCGTTTCTCATGCTAGTAACTCAGGCAGGTGTTCCCTAGATGCAGGGGACATGATGAACAGGGCAGTTTTTGCCCTCAAAGAGCTTATATTCCAGTAACGGGAACATGAAAAAAATAAGCTAACTGGAAATAAGGTGTGAGTAGGAAGCTGTGATATATTAGAGAAGTGAGACTTCTCAGGAAAGAACTAGATGATAAGCATAAAGAGGCAAAGAACAAGGAGAACATTCCAAGGGGAGGAAACAGCTAACAGCAGAGCTGGAAATCAGCGTGGATAAGCCAAGAAGCATCAGGGAGGCTGGTGAGACGCAGGCAAGGTGAGGACGTACAGGACGGATCAGAGGGAACACTGCCTCCGGGAGGGCCTCAGAGCCCTTTGTTTTTGTTATTATTTTTCAAGTATAACTGGAGGGCAATAAGCTACCTATTTTTACTATACCTCCTGTATGAACTAGTGCTTTAAATATAATTTTCTCCATAACTTTCAGGAAATTAAATCTTTACTCTGGGTTAAGACTTCTTAACTTACAGGAGATTCTTTTGGATTATCTAAAGGCTACCTGCTATCCTAAACATACCTCAGTATTGCACAGACAATTAAAGCAGTTGGCCAGTCATCTTTCCCCCATCAGGCTTCAGTGGAATCTAGAACCTTTGAGACGTTAATAAATAATTTCTCCTTTAGAAATCTGTCATATTTGAAAATATGATATTTAACAGTTTTTTTCCATTTGTTATTTTACTCTATTACTTTAAGTTTATGCTTTTTTTAGTGATACAACATGAAAATTGATGTTTCTGAATAAAAATTTATAGATTTTAAGGGAAACAGCACATTTTTTCAAGCTAAATATGTCTCTTTTTAATATTTTTATTTATTGGGCTTCTTTGGGATTATGACATTTTAATTCTAAATGTTGACAAGATTTAACCTGTTTCATCCTGCATGATACAAATTCATCATTTTTCATTAAAGATAAACTCAAGCCAAGTTTACAAAAACTTTTTAAATTAAATTATGAATGTTTTAGTTTGTGTAGTTGTATATTAACCCATCATCCTTTTTAAACACAAGAAAGATTTCCTTGGTCTTCTATCATGGAGATGGTTATCAAAATAGTATGTCTCCATATACAATAGTCCCCCTCATCCTTGGGGATACATTCCAAGCCCCTGTGGATGCCTGAAACCACAGATGCTACTGGACCCTATAAATATAATGTTTTTCCTTATACATACGTACCAATGATATAGGTTAATTTATAAGTTAGGCACATAAGAAGAGATTAATAACAACTTTCAACAGGTGTACTGAGAGAATTTTTAAAACATGCAAAACCTGACTATTTGGTCAGGGGCACTGACCTCTTTTCCCTTAGATTGTCAAATCAAAAAAATGACAACAGCCAACACAACACTAGCCATCCACTGTGAATAAGTCAAAGTTATACCTTTTTTTGTCAGATCGGTAAAAAAATATATATTTTTGGTGTGCCGCAGAATTTTAGTAATTGCTTTGTGTGTGCCATGAGATGAAAAAGGTTGAAAATCACTAATCCAAATGACTACTAAGTAACTAAGGAGCAAGGAGCATATATGGTGTGGATACGATGAAAAGGGATGATTCACATCCCAAGAGGGATGGAGCAGGATGGTGCTAGATTTCATTACACTACCCAGAATGACTTGCAAGATCAAACTTAGGAACTGTTTATTTCTGGAATTTTCCATTTAATATTTTTGGACCACGGTTGACTGTGGGTAAGTGAAACCTTGAACAACAAAATCACAAACAGGCTATTGAATGTTTGAAAGCAAGATCTCTCTTCATACGTAATATAGGAAATGACCAGACAAGCAACAAATTTGGGGTTATCCCTTATCAACATGGGATTCCACAGTGAAAACAACACTGGTTTGATGGAAACCTGCTTCTCCTTAACCTCATCTTCCTTTTTGTAAACTACAGGATCCTGGCAAGCTCACTGTGGCCTCAGCAATCCCTTTTGTAAAGCGGGGATACTTGACAATGGGTAGCCGGCACAGATTGCCTTGTGAAGCCCTTTAGGAACCAAGGGGACATTAAATGTGCCATCGTTTTAAGGAAAACAATCCTTAGAACTGGAGCAGTGGGTTAAAATTCTTTCCTCCACTGACTGCTGGAACTCACAGTCTCTGGGTCTAGCTCAGATATTCCTGTGTTTTAAGTGAGTTACCACCCCTCTGCAAATCCAAGATTTTGCTCTCATTAAAAAATTAAATGAAATATTATATTGAATCGGCCTTCAATTATATTTAGAAATGTACTAAGAAGCATATAAATAGCCACTCTTGGTAGATTTATTCTAATGGAGCCTTCAGTGCAGGGTTTAATAACATTGGAGGTAACTAAACTGACAGCTGTGGAGGCCGAGCCTTGGGTGCCTCATTCTGGAAGGGAAGGAGAGAGCAAATCCAATTAAAAAAATGACAAAGCTGTCACCTCATTCGACTTATTTTCATTATTAGTTGTCTTTTGATTTTCTATTTTTGCAACAGAGAGACTTTAGAGACATTCATATATTAAATATATATCACATTTCAGGGGATGCTTGGAAAACGAAATTACCAAGGTTTATTTTTCCCCTCCTTCACTGTAAGTATATGTCATTTTCATTCTCACCTCTTTTCTGTTTAATTTTATCTGCTCACTCTACCTCCTTTTCTTACATACATTAATTGTAGGGATGAATCTTTCTTTTTCTTTTAGGTAATAGTCAAAAAGGGAGAGGGGTACAGCCGAATGCAGTTTAGGGATATGTTCCTCTCCAACTGGAATCAGACAGGGCTTCACCCTGGGACAGCCACAGCCACAATGTAGGTGTTGTAGCTTTTTCAGTAGGAGCCTGTAATAACCTAGCACGCCAAGTACAATAAGTCTCCACGTAACATCACTGAAAGACTTTTGGAAAGTGAGACTTAACATGAAACCAATTATTCCATAGGTAAAATCCTGTTTATAGGTAATTGATATAAACAAGTTCCTATAGTATTTTTCTGGTCACAAAAACATCAGTGAACTTCCAAATAAAAACCTCAAACTCTTCTAATACTAAACATTGAAATAAATGTGAGCTGGACATAGATTTAGAAAGATTAATTAAAATTAATTAGATAATGATTTTCCAACCCACTTCATCCAGTTCAGGGCAATGGGTGGCCAGGAGTTACTTATAAAGAATATCAAGCCCTGACCAGGTTGGCTCAGTGGATAGAGCGTCCGCCTGCAGACTCAAGGGTCCCAGGTTCAATTCCGGTCAAGGGCATGTACCTTGGTTGTGGGCATATCCCCAGTACGAAGTGTGCAGGAGGCAGCTGATCAATGTTTCTGTCTCATCGATGTTTCTAACTTTCTATCCCTCTCCCTTCCTCTCTGTAAAAAATCAATAAAATATAATTTTAAAAAAAGAATATCAAGTTTTTGGAAAATAAAGAATCTGCAAAGAGTGATTGTTTGTTTATTTTGTGGTTTTTGTTCTGTTTTGTTTTTACAAAAGGAGATTTAATAACATCTAGAATGAAAGAAAGATACATTTCTTCTCTACTGAGTGTTTAAAAGAGAAAGGCCCTCATTCAGATCCCAAATACAGTTCTTAAAGTAACCAACACTTTAACAAGTTATTTAACCAGACTTACAATGATACAATAGATAAAAGTGGTAAATAAGAAGGAGAGAGTAAAGCAAAGAGTAACAAAAAGGGAAAACTGAAAGTAAGTTGTAAAGATAGAAGGGAAAAACTCTACAAAATGGAAGATAAGAATCCAAAAATGGTTGTCTGAATCCATTCAGGAAAAACTAACATCCTGCATAATGATGCACTTTGAGACTCTACTTAGTATAATAATACAAAATCTTACATACAGTGATTACTCAAAAGTCAATAAGCCCAAGATGATGACTATTTAAGAAAAGCTTATTTGATGCTTAATATTATAAGTCAGAGGATTATTCAATTAAAAAATCATTATGACATGATTTTAGTTATAATTTTAAAAAATCACTCTAAAATATAGTTCAAAACACTTTACATAAAACCTCGCAATCCATTCCTAGACATTTACCCAAGAGAAATGAAAGCTTATTTTCAGACAGTAACCTGTACACAAATGCTTATTAGTGGTTTTATTCATAATTATGGACAGCTGCAGGGAAATTCAAACTCGTCAGTGGCTAAGCAAGGCATGGTATATGCATACAATGGAATACTGCTTAGAAATAAAAGTAATTGACTATCGACACATCCAAAAACCTGGCTGAGTCTCAAAATAATGATTAAATAAAAGAAAACTGAGAAAGAAGTTACATATTATAGATTATCTAATCTAATAATAGACAAACATGGTAATTGACCATACCTCCGCTACACTTCCCATTGGCTAATCAACAAGGTATGCAAATTAACCACCAACAAAGATGGCAGCCGGCAGCCACACAGCTGAAGCGAGCAGGAGGCTTGCTTACTCCAGTGATGGAGGAAGCCAAGCTTCCTCCCTGCTGCGGCCAGGCTCTGAGCTCCACTCTAAGCAACAAAGTTGCAATTATAGAAGCTAAACAAACCCCAGATACCTGCTTTCAGTAGGCCGTTGCCTCAGAGCTGGAGCAGCAACAAAGTTTCAATTATAGAAGGTAAATAAATCCCAGAATAAAAAAAGAAAAAGAAAAAAAGGAGAGGATGGGAGCTTCAGTCGCCGGCTTGGCCAGCCTGAAACAGCCCTCAGCCCCTCATCCAGACTGGCCAGGCACCCCAGTGGGGAGCTCAACCCTAAAGGGGGTGCGGGCAGCCTGAAAACAGCCATCAGCCCCTCATCTAGGCTGGCCAGGCACCCCAGTGAGGACCCCCAACCTGAAGCGGGTGTGACCAGCTGCAAACAGCCATCAGCCCCTCACCCAGGCTGGTCAGGCACCCCAGTGGGGACCCCCACCCTGATCCGGGACACTCTTCAGGGCAAACCAGCTGGCCCCCACCCGTGCACCAGGCCTCTATCCTATATAGTAAAAGGGTAATATGCAAACTGACCCTAACAGCAGAAAGACTGGGAATGACTGGTCACTATGACACACACTGACCCCCAGGGGGAAGACGCTTAATGCAGGAGCTTCCCTCTGGTGGTCAGGGTGCTCTCACATTGGAGGAGCTCTGCTCAGCCACAAGCCAGGCTGATGGTTGCCAGTACAGCGGTGGTGGTGGGAGCCTCTCCTTCCTTCTCAGCAGCCCTAATGATGCCTGACTGCAGCTTAGGTCTGCTCCCCGCTGGCAAGTGGACATCCCCCGAGGGCTGCCAGGCAGCCAGAGGGATGTCTGAATGCCAGCTTAGGCCCAGTCCCTCAAGGAGCAGGCCTAAGCCAGCAGGTGGTCATCCCCTGAGGGGTACCAGACTGCAAGAGGGCACAGGCTGGACTGAGGGACCCCTGCCCTCTGAGTGCACAAATTTTTGTGCACCCGGCCTCCAGTCCTATATAATAAAGAGCTAATATGCTAAGTAGATCAGATGGCAAAACAACCAGTGGGTGGGGGGCCAGGACCAAAAGGCAGCTGGGGCTGCGAGGGCTGAGCCCATTGCACAAATTTTGTGCACCGGGCCTCTAGTATTTATATAATAGTCTGGAAAAGGCAAAACTTTGAAGACAGGAATCAGCTAACTTGCCAGAGCTGGGAATAAGGGAATGGGCTGACAAAAAGTGGTCATAAAGGCACAATTTGACCCTGGCCAGTGGCTCAGTTGATTGGAACATCCTCTTGTACACCAAAACATTGCCAGTGTGATTCCTAGGCAGGGCACATAGCTAGGTTTCAATCCCTAATCAGGGTGTGTGTGGGAGGCAACCAATTGGCTTCTCTCTCACATCAACATTTCTCTCTTTCTCCCTTCTTCTCTCTCTCTCTCAAAAAAAAAAATCAATAAAAACATCATTGGGTGAGGATTTTTTTAAAAAAAGGCATATTTTGGAGGTGAGGGAAATGTTCAATGACATTCAGCCTGAAAGTAGCAGATCCAGGATTTAAATTTAGGCTGTCAATGATAAATTCACTGTCAATAATAAATATTCTATATCTTCCTTACATTGGCTATATAATTTGTGGTGGTTACATAACTGAATGGGTTTGTCAAACCTATTATAACTGTAAACTAAAAAGGATGTCTTTGACTCTATGTACATTGAAAGAATCAGTTCATTTTCTGAGACTGTCTGATTTGTAAATGGTGGAGCATTAAATATGTCTTTTGTTGATTATGTCTAGGGTACCAATATTACATATTAGCTATCTATTTGCTAGGTGGTTTTCATTTTATTTCTTCATCATCCCATGTCACAGTTGAGTAGATTAGGAAAAGCTTACCGTGGTCATTACCATCTGAGCTTATTTCTTTCTCTGTTTCACCCAATCAAAAATGACACTATAAACATTATTTCTTAAATATAGTCATAGTATTTTGAACCATGGAATCAAGATAAAAGTGTTCTTGATATTCTCTTTTAAAACATATTTTTATTGATTCAGAGAAGAAAGGAGATGGAGAGAGACGTAGAAACATCAATGATGAGAGAGAATCATCATTGGCTACCTCCTGCATGCCCCCTCCTGGGGTGGGAGCCCCCAACGCAGGCATATGCCCTCAACTGGAATTGAACTATGACCTCCTGGTTCACAGGTGGATGATCAACCACTGAGCCATGCCGCCTGGGCAAGAGTTCTTGATAATCTTATATAATTCTATATCTAAACTGTGCTAGATTAATAAAAAGATGATATGAATAAAATTCTAGTGAGATACAAAGGCCAAAAATGATAACAGCTATTACTTATTAAGCACTTACTATGAGTCACATTTTGCCAGGCTATGAACATGTTTTAAGGTTGAAAACTCTCCTATGAAGTAGGTGACCTAATATACAGAAAAGAAAACTTGTACTAGCCAATTTAGCAACCTTCCGGATGACACACAGCTAGTTAAAGTGGCACATCTAAGAATAAAATTCAGATCTGTCTAATTCTAGATTCATTGAGACACAATGATAGAAAATAGAAAAGTCTAAAACAAGAAATATATATATATATATATAAAGATATATATATATAAAGATATATATATATACATATATATACATATCTATATCTATATCTATATCTATATCTATATCTATCTATATATATATATATATATATATATATATATATATATATATATATAAAGGATCTGCATGAAAAGGATCTTCAGAAAGAAGGAGCTTGGAGCTGATCCCAGCAGATGGATACAACATTGATAAATTAAGGTGAGAAGACTTCGCAGTAGAGGAAACAACCACATCTTTGCTAACACTTTTCTGTCTGATGTCCAGTAGAAGTGTGATTTCTCCTATGGTGAGGATCTTCGCTAACCCCCAAAGGAGACATACGCTTGATTACTGGACACTGCATTGTAACATATGTAGAAAGAATACTGAAATGGTGTTGTAGTTCCACATGTAGCACCTGAAAATCTTATCACGCGGCCAATCCATATAGCCCAGCTGGGTTTTAGTTCACTAATCTATAAAAACAGTTCAAGATAGTATGGTCTGCCCTGTCCACCTCTTGAGATGGTTGTGAGGACCAAATTATATATAATGTCATATATACATAATTTATAAATATATAATCATATATATAATTTCATATATATTTTTTCATATATATAATTATATAGATATAATAAAGTTCAAACTCAATAATAGCACGTAAGGGATCATTTTAAGGAAAGACTATTTAACATATATCTGTTTTCCTAGTCTGGCTTTACCAGATACACAGCTCAAATATGGAGCTGAGCAAAAATGGTGGTAGTGGATGTAGACATGTTGCAGGTGTCCATAATGTGAGAAAATGTGAAGCAACGGGATTTTCTAGAGACTTTCCTTTGATTAATTACAACTACCAACGATGCTGGCAGATTTTTTACATGAAAGTATGATAATGTCATAACTCCTGAGAAATACTCAGAAAATTTGTCAGCATTCGATACACTTTGGATTTACATTTTATTATTTTATGATTTACATTCTTTAAAAAGAAGAAAGAGACAAGAGAGAGTGACACGTTTTTGTAGACCTGGCGAGATCTAGAAGGAGCAACTCTATGGTATCAAAAGGAAAGACCACTGTTACCTGGCCCACCTCTAAATAGCAAACCAATTAAGACCCCAGTTTGATAAAGTTTTACCTCTGGGATTTTGTTTGTTCACATTCTAGGTACCCAAAGGCAAAGAGAGGAGCACTGCTCTGCCACCAACACCAGAATTCCAGGCCTTTTATGAAACCATCCCTTAAAATATTTACACAGTGATCCCAGGTGTCATGTCTAGAACTAAAGTCATGCCTTTTTGCCCTAGCCCAGTGGTCGGCAAACTGTGGCTCGCGAGCCACATGCGGCTCTTTGGCCCCTTGAGTGTGGCTCTTCCACAAAATACCACGTGCGGGTGCGGATGGACAGTGCGATTGAAACTTCATGGCCCATGCGCAGAAGTCAGTTTTTAACTGGGCGAGTCTATTTTGAAGAAGTGGCGTTAGAAGAAGTGGGGGTGTAGGTTGGTCAGGTGATGGGAGACCGGCGCAGGCGGGCCGCGGGATACCCAGCGTGGGGGAGGTACATTGGAGGTACATTGTTTTGAGGTACCTATACTCGTCTATCTGAAACAAGTATACAAGACGAGTGTGGATGGGAGCGTTGGAAGGGGTCGACCTCAGGGAACGTACCTCAATCAGATTGAGGACATTTTTAGCAAAGGCCAGCTTAGGAGTACCCTAATTAAGTTAATAACAATGTACCTACCTATATAGTTTAAGTTTAAAAAATTTGGCTCTCAAAAGAAATTTCAATCATTGTACTGTTGATATTTAGCTCTGTTGACTAATGAGTTTGCCGACCACTGGCCTAGCCGGTTTGGCTCAGTGATAGAGTATCAGCCTGCGGACTGAAGGGTCACGGGTTTGATTCGGGCACATACCTTGGTTGCAGGCTTGCCCCCAGCCCTGGTCAGGGTGTGTGCAGGAGGCAACCAATCAATGTGTCTCTCTCACATTGACGTTTCTCTGTCTCTCCCCATCCCTTTCACTCACTCTAAAAATCAATGGAAAAATATCCTTGGGTGAGGATTAACAACAACGACAACAACAACAACAAAGCGTGACTTTTTTTCAACAACCATCTTTTCCCTCAAAAACGTGGAAGCCCCCACAGATGATGAAGAATGAAGAATATATTTTAAAGTGCCTAAAAATTTGCTTAGCACATAATAGTCAATGCATTTGTAGTGATGAAACTTAAGGATATTATCTAATATTGATTCCATGTAACATAAAGACTATCTGTGTGTCATAAAAATATGACAAATTCATAATCCAAGCAGTCGCTGACAGGCTGTTTATAGCATTTAGAATTCTCCCGGAGTCTCCGAGTGAAAGTCTTGTTACTTTGATCCTGTCAGTGGCAACTGAATCAAATGACACATCTAAATAAACGGATCTACAGAGACCTTATTCAAAATGGCAGGCGTTGCTGATTTAAATGAGGCTTGAAATCCACCATAGCAACTTGAAACGTTTCCTACTCAGTTAAGTAAAGTGATGTTCGTTTCCAGAAAGGAAACATTAACAGGAACCTATAAGAGAAGGTAGGCTGCCATTTCTGAAAAGCAACAGAAAAAAAAAAAAAAAAAAAAAAAAAAGCCCGCCAGGCTTATCCCATCATCTCCAAATGCCTGAAAATGTAAAATCTAGAAATAGTAATCATCAGGCAGCAGCAATATAGTAATGCCACTAATGTATGGTGGTAAAGTAGAGAAATTAGAAATGCTTTATGTCATAAATACACATCAAAGAATACAGACAGGGCTTAATATCTGCTAAATTTCAATGATTTTTAGTCTTTCATTATTAAGAAAAAAAATTACCTATTGCTTCTGTCTGAAGTAAGATGGATGACAAGTAATAAAATACTTACAAAAAGGGCGCTGTATTGTTTCTCAGCTTACTCGAGCCAGAAAGTAACTACATTTTTCAAGAAAGAACTCTTTCATCAAGGTCTCTTTGGGGCTATTATAAACATTGTAATGTACTGAGATAAATATTAAATTATTAACATAGCTATTTCAGAAGCTGGATTTATGTTTTATCTTATATGTCCCGAATAGTTAAAAATTCTGACAGAATTTCTGTTTGCAAAGTCCATGGGACAATGATAGCTCATGAAACATTTTTCGAAGTTGCAAGTCAGGAAAAAATCCATGGGAGGGGGGAGACAAGAGAAAACCGCCACCAAATTTAAAGATAGTCGTGTTAGGCAGCTATTTGTGATTCCTTAGTCACAGGACATTGATTGAAACAGAGTGGTAATGTATATGCTGCATGATTTCAGACTTGTCAGTCCTAAAAGTTTGCTTCCGCTGGTTATCATTTGTTTCCACATATTAATTTTTCACACTGAAGTATTTTCCCCTCCAAACCTCTAATGAGAAGGATTGGTTAACACACAATGAATATGCTGTAACACTCTCTTTGAAACCCTGCAGTCGACTCTTTGCATATAACTTTCTAATAGAAAAAAAAAAACCCACATACTTCATTTTCCCTAAAGAGCAACATGAGATTTCCAATCCTTTGCTTGAACACATAAAATATTAAGAGCCAATTTTCAGCTGCACCTCTGTCACTTCCATTATCATTCTACACGTCCAGAGGTGATAATGGACTCTGTAAATTGCAGTCTCTCTCCATCCCAGCCCACGAGGATTTCACCAGGGGACAGACAGTTCCACACAAAGGGTGGCCCAGATGTATGTTAATGGCACTCAGCAGCGAGTGGCAGACACCCCACACAAGATAATGTGATGTGTTACCCAGAGGACAGACAAAATGAGCAGAAAACAATGTCCTTAGGAATTCAGTAAAACCAGCGATGACCTGTTCTTGCCCAGAAATCAAGTAGGTAGCCCTATCTTCACATCTTCACAGAAGATTAACATCTACTTCTAATGCCCCACCTGTGAAGGAACTGTCTGTCTCACCCAACACAGAATGAGAGTTCATGGACATGACATTTAAAGAATTATGAAAAAAGGCTGTTGTTTCCCTTTGGGTTTTTTTCAGATGTACCAAACAGATCTGCCAGCATTAGCAGAATTATCTTCAAACAGGAAATGAAAACAGGGCAAGGTAAAGAAACACGTTTATCTTATGCATTGCTACAACAATACTCACCACCCTCTTTGGTGGGCAATTTGTCTACTAAAAGCACGCTGTCTTGTAGGGAAATGAACAGGGTTGACACTGGGCTTTTAAATACTCATGCTTCCCACTAACCCATGCAAAATAAAAATCATATTTTGTGGAAAATATATAGGAGGAAGTGATGCGGATCTGGTTTTTCTCGCTTTTCCATTAGCACTACTCTAACTGTATGTCACACTCCAGGTCTGGGTGAGTGTTCATTGATTGAACCGTGGACTGAATACTGATGATTTGGGCAAGGGGGTGGGAACGGGGTTGGGAGACAAGGAGGAAAGAATCCCCAGAGAAAGAAAAGAGACAGAGCAAAATCAGATTGCATAACCCGGGATAATTATGTGTAGCTCTTTCACATTATAATCTATAATATACATGATGCAGAATCACTGCTTACTTGCTAATAAAGCTAAAGTTAGATACACCAAAGTAAGGTCAATTTTATTTCTATAAATACATTTTGGGGCCCATTCTATATTCTTCTAAGTAACTTCAGGAAAGTCGGACCTCAAAAACTAGCAACACACACAGAGAGGGAAGAAAGAAATGGAAAAAAAAATAAAAGAAAAAAGAAAATAAAAGCAATCCAGTATAATAATTTCTCTGTTTATAAATTTAGGTTAAAAGATATTGAATGAGCTCTACCCTACCTCTTTTCCCCTTCCACTCCCTTCGGCAAACAGCACTAAGGTGTATTAAAAGTGCTGTGCAAAGCATTAGGGCTACAGTAAAAAAAAGTACCCCAGTGATCACAGTTTTGAATAGAAGACGGACAAGCAACACATTGTTACAACAGTGTGGTATTTGCTACTGGAGAGGTATCAGAAGGCTTGCCACAGTTTTCTGGACTTATTCGTAGGATTTTACATCCTCCTCCTCCATATCTCTTTTCTCAAGAAAAACGGGGTATAAAATCAATGCATGAACAGAATTTTAAATTGATACATATTTACATTTCGTATCACTGAAAGCCAGAGTAAGTAATTCCACAGATGCCGGAAGCCTATCATGGTTGCCAAGGGAAGGGAGGAGAGAGAATTGGAAAGTTATTACTTTACGGTATAAGGTGTTCTTCTGGGTGATGAAAATCTTTTAAAACTACAGAGCCACATTGTGAATGCACTAAGTGCCATTGAATTGCCCAGTTAGAATGGTTCGTTGTATGTGAACTGCACCTAAAAGTTTATTTAAAAATAAACTTTTGAGGAAACTCCATACTGTTTTTCCAGAATGGCTGCACCGGTCTGCATTCCCACCAGCTGTTTTCACAAAAAGTTAAATGCACTAAGTGCCATTTGACCCAGTGATCCCACCTCTAGGAATATATCCTAGGAACCCCGAAACAACAATCAGAAAGAATATATGCACCCCTATATTCATAACAGTGCAATGTACAATAGCTAAGATTTGGAAACAGCTCAAGTGCACATCAGTAGATGAGTGGATAAAAAAGCTGTGGTACTTTTATACCGTGGAATACTCTTCAGCAGTAAAAAAAGAAGGATCTCTTACCCTTTGAGACAGAATGGATGGACCTGGAGAGTATTATGTTAAGCAAAACAAGCCAGTCTGAGAAAGACAAGTATTACATGACCTCACTCATATGTGGAATCTAATGAACAAAATAAAATGATGAACAAGAATAGATCCAGAGACATAGAAGCATGGAACAGATTGTCAAATCTCAAAGATAAGGCGGGGGAGGTTGGGTGGGTGGGAAGAGATCAACCAAAAAATGTGTGTGCCTATTTATGCATCATCCATGGACACAGACAATAGGGTGCTGACGACTGGGGCAGGGGCCAGCTAGGAGGGGATCATGGGGGGTGGGAAGGGGACATATGTAATACTTCCAACAATAAAGATTAAAAAGTAGTAATAAACTTTTGAAATACTACTTCATTTCAAATTTTGTGTCACTGTTTGAAATAATCATTTTGTAGCTTCACAAAAAATTTACAGGATTAATCAATCTCTTTCTTCCTCTCTGTTTTTCTTGCTTTTTCCCAATATGCACAAAATGGTGTGATCCTCTTTGAAAAAAAAATCTGAGAAACTTTTTATATAATTGAAAAACTAGAGAAAAGATAATGCCTTTGAGATACTTTTTAAAGTTCTTAAGAGTGGAATAGTACAGTAGTATAACAGGAGGAACTATGATTGCATATGCCAGTCTTCTCAAAAATGTTCTTTACTATGAATTTTTAATGATGCAAGTAATTTTTTAAGATCATTGAGAGAGCAAGAAGTTATTCAGACATTAAATTTGTTCACAGTTTCTTGGCAACTCTGCAAGAAAAGAAGCAAGTGGGATTCCTGGGGGAGGGGGACTAGTGTACTAAAGAAATGATTAGAAGTATTATATAATTAGCTGCAGGTACAGCTGATTCATTTTTTAACCTGGAAGAAAATATCTTGGTGTTCTTGAGCATAGAATGGGACTTAGAATGAATCATTTTTGTTTGCAATTGTGGTTAACAACACATACATATACTTTTAAAGTGTCTGCATCTATAGAACACATTTTCTAATGATTTGAACGTACCAGTATCTTAATATCTGCTCAACATTTATAATTTTACAGTGGAGGCTAGGGGAAGAGCATTAAGAAACACACACTTGTCAATATTTGCAATCCAGAATGAGAGATTCCTCAAAAAACTGAAATTAGCCCTGGCCAGGTGGCTCAGTTGGTTGGAGTGTCATCCTGCACACCAAAAGGTTGTGGGTTTGATCGCTGGTCAGGGCGCATACCTAGGTTGCCAGATCAATCCCCAGTCAGGGCACCTACAGGAGGCAACCAATCTATATTTCTCTCTCCTTTCCCCTCTCAAAACCAATGAAAAAAACAAAATAAAAACAAAACATTCTTCTGGTGAGGAATAAAAACAACAACCTTGAAATAAACAAGAAATTATATTGTCCTCTTAATATTAAACTAAAATATGAAAACAAAAAGGAACAAAAAAGTAGCATGGAAAATGTACATATGTATTAAAAAGAGCATTTCAATCCCTGGAGATGCAGAGGACCATTAATCATCTATGGGCCATGTGGAAAAGGGAGTCACAGAATTTAATATTCCAAGTATCTTTTAAACATTATTCAGGAGAGTATGAACTTGGGGCAATTAACTTTAAGAATTTCTTCCCATTGGCAAAGTCATGTCTAAGCTGGAGATAGATGTGGGGCCTGTGCTCTTTCCTTTAGCAGCACCTTCTGCACTGTATTTGGTGTCCACCCGCAATGGCCCAGAGCCATGTGATCTATCCATATCTCCTTGTCTTGATCTCAAGCAATTTTTGCTTATTTTTCTATGCACATTCGCCTGCAGAGAGAAAATGCTTTTGTCACACAGACTTTGATATTTTGCCTCTGAGATCTTCTTACTGTACATGAATTACTTGGTATTCTATATGACTTGACTCCCCATGTTGAGAGAGAATGCACCACCATGGTCCCTAGGAGTATGTCACTCTATGTAACTGTGTTTCATTTCAAACTGGAATTTGGAGTTGATACCTCGGTGTACCCATGAGAAAAGATTAAATCCAGTCATGTCTGAAACTACAAGTGTGAGAGCCAGGCTCTAGATGCCAGTTTATTTGCTAAGAGAATGACTGCTGTTCCATGCGGCTTGAGGGTGACAGTTGAGGGCTTATCCCAGGTGAACAACAAACAGCTCTCAATATTGCAGAGAGACTGCAGGGGGGAGGTACACCTTCCTCAAACTTTAATTGCTGAGTGTATTATGGTAATGATTATAACAAGGCAATGAAGCATTAATTCAGAATGTAATATTAGCAAATGGAGCAGACCACCAACTATCTAAGAGAGATTAAACTCATAAAACTAAAAAGAGAAAATCTGCTCAAGAAAAATAAAATTACAGGGTAAGTTAAGTTCATGTTTAAATCCTAGCAGTATAAGGCATGTGTACAAGTAGGATACCAGGAGTGCAGGAAAGTAGGGTGTAGGGGTAGAGAGCTCATTGAGTTGACCGAACGTAACATAGGGAACATAGGGATAGTAGAAGTGGACTAACTTGTATGGTAAACTCAGCCATCATAAATTTGTATATTGTCACTGACCGTGTCATTAAAACTATACTAATTTTTGGATGTAAGATATTAATTTGGTTCTGGTGTATAATATAAATTCTGAAAATGAAGTGAATGACTTCAGATAACAGATATCATCTGATTTAAAAAAATATTTTTTGAGCCAAGACATATTAAGGAAATTATAAATATTCAATCAAGGACTTATCTGAAATTTGGACATTAAAAATGTTGGGTAAGTTGAAGAAGGAGAAATCATTTACTTGTGTACAAAAAAGGAGGGTTTTCTTTTTAAAAATATAATTATATTGTCACATTAAATGGGCACAGCACATTCACTGATAAGAGATTTAAACAAATAGTATTAGATATTATATTTCCTATGTAAATATTAAACAGAGATTTATTTCTTTAGAAAATTAAAAGCAAATGAGAACATTTTCTATGTCCTAAGTACTTTAAGCCAAAAAATTGAATATGAGTAACATATGCAATAAAATAGTATGTTCATTTCTAACTTCAATATTCCCAGAAAATACTACACATCTTAATACTCATTACTCTTGAATGAATTATAAATCAGTTGATGTAATTTAAAAATGCCTTCACCTACATGTTTAGAAACACATTAAACATAATCTAAATCACACTTTTTAATACTGGTTTTCCATTCAACCGGAATTCAGAAGCATTAGGAATTCACTCATTTTCTGTTATTTCCTTTTTTCAAACCTCTTATGCACATTGATTGTAAACAAATATTTTTAAACATAGAGAAGGAAACAATTTTGCATATAGAGCACAAATTTGTGATAGATTTTATAAAAAATGTTTATTGAAATAAACAGACATGCAAACATCAGGAGTACCTTCCCTCATCCTCTTTATCCATCATCCAATTTATACTGTCAATTGTGGTGACCATATCAAATACTCTTACCACCTTAGTCGTTTTTCATTTGTCTGGAAAAGGCACAGGGGACAGTACTGTAAGGAACCAATAATCCTGCACATCACATTTCCTGTTTGTACATTTAATGCTGTTAATATTTCAGTATTTGTGGTACTAGGGTCAAACTGAAAAGTTTATATATTAATTATGAAGATTGAGATTGACAGTCAATGAGAAAGAAAAATAGGAGAGAGAGAGGGAGAGAGAGAGAGAGAGAGAGAAAGAGAGAGAGAGAGAGAGAGAGAGGAGAGGAGAGGAGAGGAGAGGAGAGGAGAGGAGAGGAGAGGAGAGGAGAGGAGAGGAGAGGAGGGAAGGGAAGGGAAGGAAAAGGAAGGGAAGGGAAGGGAAGGGAAATTCCCTTTTTAAGAATTGACAGCTGGCAAGAAAACAGTACATTAGTCCTACAACCATAGGAAGCACAGTAACTAAATTCTGCCAACAACCAAAGACCTGGTATGAGGACTTGAACCCCAGATGGGAACGGATGGGATTGCAGCACAGGTTAACACTTTGTTTGATTTTAGCCTCAGGAGACTGAGAAGAGAACCTTGCTAACTCATTCCTGGATTCCGTCCTACAGAGCTCAGAAAAGTGAACAGCTTTCTTTGTGGTGCTAAACTAGAAGACTCTATCCTTAGAAGTGACTCAAAAATCTCCAGTCTAAGATCACTTTCTTTTCCTCATAAGCAAAAGGAGAAAAAAGTGAATAGCATATAATGCATGATATGGAATCTGGTGTCTAAGAATATTTACTTCTTATGAAGATATCTTTTTGTCTTCATTTATATTTCTTTTATGTTTCTGTTTCTGCTTAAAAATGTGGTGTTGTGTGTGTGTGTGTGTGTGTGTATGTGTGTGTGAGTGGACACGTTTTCCTTCATTTATAATTTTTTATTACATTTTTCAATGCAACTTATAAGGAGATGAGGCTCCAAACTGCCTATCTAATCTAATAATAGACAAACAGGGTAATTGACTGTACCTTCGCTACACCTCCCATTGGCTAATCAGCGAGATATGCAAAACAAAGATGGCAGTTAATTTGCATATGCTGCTCCTGACGGAGCAGCGAAGGCACTGAAGGCGGCTCCAGCCAGAGCAGAGAAGGCACTGAAGGTGGCTCCGGTTGGAGCAGGGAAGGCTGAAGGCGGCTCTGGTTGGAGCAGTGAAGGCTGAAGGCGGCTCCGGCCAGAGCGAAGGCCTGGGTGCTGGGTGCTGGAGGAAAATCGGTGCCAGCAGCCAGGGGAAGGGAAGGCCTATTGCACGAATCTTTTCATGCAACAGGCCTCTAGTTATTAATATAGAGACAACAATGTTTTAAGACTCTAGGAGTTTCAAATGAACAAAAATGGAATCTGCAGTAGGCATGAACAAGTCTTCCCAGTAACATTACATTTAAAAATATTATAATGATATTTAAATATTATTGTAATATTACATTAAATGTAATTTTTACCTCTGTTTGGCCAGAAAATATGGATCATTGAGATAAAAAGATGGTTTAGAGGATTTCATTATCACATCTTTCTACCAATAGCATTTTTTTAAAAATATATTTTATTGATTTTATACAGAGAGGAAGGGAGAGAGATAGAGAGTCAGAAACACCGATCAGCCGCCTCCTGCACATCTCCTACTGGGGATGTGCACGCAACCCAGGTACATGCCCTTGACCGGAATCGAACCTGGGACCCTTCAGTCCGCAGGCCGATGCTCTATCCACTGAGCCAAACCGGTTTCGGCTACCAATAGCATTTTTGCTGAATGTGATTTTTCAGTCAGGTGAAAACTAAATGTGACATAATTTTCTCTCTCCCTTGCATATCTGTTTCTCTTTTCACAGAAGCTAACAAATAGTTTCAATCTACCTTTTCTATTTCTCCCTTTTTCTTTCTAAAGATACAAAATTTGTTTCTCATTTTTTTCCTTCTTAACCTCAAAAGTTATAGTCTCTTAGCAGACCTCACTGAAGAAAAGAAAGAACTTCAGTGAGGTCTCTCCTAAGGACTTTCAAAATTAACACTCATTTTTTTAGGGTCAATTGATTATAAAAATATATCTTCTCTGTCAGATGGGTAATTGATACTTACAAAATTTTGGTTTAAATGAATAAGTGAATAATAATGATTAAATTTTATTGAGTACTTACTATAGTTTTATACATGTTAACTACTTTTATCCTCATAATGATTCAGAGTGCTATTATTACTATTATTTTATAGCATACTGAAGTTCCCAGTGGACCCCAAATATAATTGTTATGGCAGGAATTTATAACCATCAGTTAACTTTTATTCCAAGCTTTTATGCATTAATATATAGATGGATTAATAAATTCTAAAATTACAATTTCAATTGGCTTGTTCTAAAAAGATTTCTGCTTCTCATATCTTGCAATTCCAGAAGAGTTATGTGGACATTCTAGCACTTTTTCATTTAAACCACAGCTAGCCACTTAGGAATTTGCCTGGGTTATTTTCTCACTACAGACAATTTTAAGAATAAAGTTAAAATGAATCATTTCCCATTGGAAATTTTTCTTTAATTAGAGGCAAAAAGTACTACAATGGTTCAGTGTTTTTCCTGCCCCTTCCAAGTCTTGAATTTCCCTTCATCTCCTTAGTCCTTTCCTATATTTAATTCAATTCAAATCCTTTCATATGACATTGTAATTATTACTTTATGATCTTTGCTCTAAAAACGACTTTGCATTATACCAGAAGATTAAAAAGAAAAAAAGAAAAATGTACAGTCATTCAGTAGATAGACACTGTATCATTCCCGTAATCAGTGTATTAAAAGTCCCTACAGGCTCATTAAGGTATTGGGCTATACTGGCTCCAGACCTGCCATTGTGCATTTTGGTTCAATAATGATTATGCACATGTAATTGATTGAGAATATACCAGACTCATAATTCACATTGTAAGTGGGTAAAATACAATAAATGTATACAAATAGACTATAATTACAACCCACTTCAATACAATGGATTTGATAAACTTCTTTATAAGTTATAAATATTTTAACAAGCTTACGAATGACTCTGTCTCCAGTTTTATCAAAGAAAATACAACTGGAGGCAGAGCAGTTAATGTGGGCACCAACTCCTTTGGACGTAAATGAGGACTTGCATGTCACATCAATTCATCTCACCTGACTATGTGGTCTCAGGATGGCTTAAAGAACTCTCCTTAAAGGCTCCTGATTGTAGAATAGCAATCATTTGTTGTGCTGTTATTTATTGCAGTACAATGTGGCGAACATATCCATTCCCTGAAATAACACTGTCCTCAACTTTACACACTTAAAAATGTCTTTCCATTTTTCAATAATTTTCTACAAATATAACATACTTTTTACTTACTCATGGATTAGGAATTTATATGAATTATAGTTCATAAAACATTAACTACCTTATCAATTACTTTAAACAGCAATTGAAGTTATTTTTCTTAATTGCCGATGAGTCAAAATATACTGGCAAGTACTAAATTCATTTTCCCTTTGTTACATGTGAAAATAAATTTTCTTTGAATAAAATATAAGAAAACTTCATTTTAATAAGGGGTAAGAGTAATAAATTACCAGAGAGCCCCCATCACGTATGTCTGTGGGTAATTACATCTTAAAATGTGTGTCTGATATCAAAATTCAGACTTTTAGGGGTAGAAGTATAAAGTGTGTTTTTCATATGCCCATATGGTAAACTCACTTTTTGAAGAGTTCTATCTATTTATACATATAAATTCATAAAAATTAAATTTAAAATAGTTATAATTATTTTATATAACATATTGTACATTTATAGATAAAATATAAACACATTTATATGAACATATATAAAT
Organism: Myotis daubentonii; assembly: GCF_963259705.1. NCBI lineage: Eukaryota > Metazoa > Chordata > Mammalia > Chiroptera > Vespertilionidae > Myotis > Myotis daubentonii. Next base: position 168,335,667 of record NC_081840.1, on the reverse strand, counting down.
ACATTTATATAATAATAGTTAATAACATAATAATAATTTTTTTCCATAGAATAACTTAAACAGTTAGCAATATGTTTGTTTCACTTTGGCTAACTCAATGTCAAATGTTTATGAATCTTAATTATAGCTGCAAAATCCCTTTTGCCAAATAATGTAACATAATGATAGCAGTGACATCCTATCATATTCATAGATTCCCCCACACTCAATGGGATTCTACAGGTTGTATACACCAGGGGGATATAATCTTGTGGGCCATCTTACAATTCTGCCTACCACACAGATAGACAAAAGATGCTTATTATTTGTAAAAATTGTAGACAGCATAATATTGTATATGTAGGCACAATTGATGGATTAAAATAGTTCAGATATTTTCTGATATGTTTTATTACATTCTGAAAATAAATATTTTATTATTATACAAATATTCATGAATTTTAATTTTAAATTATTGACCATGACATCTATTCTATTTAGTTAAGTTTTCTGCTGATATACTAGTAAATAGGTCCTCTTTTTATTCTTTCAGAAAAACTTGAATGGAAGACTTCTTAATGCAAAACATCTCTTCCTCCAAGGATATTGTAAGAGACTAAATTAATAATAATTCACATGCAGTTATACTGATTTTTCCCCTAAAGTTAAGATGTGATAGTCTTTTTCCAGTATGGAGCAGAAGGCAGGAATGAGTTGAAAAAATGTCAGAAGAGAGGAATCAGAGAAAGAAGGTGTTACTCTCTTTATGACTAAAATATTTTATTATGAACACATTATAATCAAATACAGATATAAAAATGCTACCCTAGCCTTAGCCGGTTTGGCTCAGAGGATAGAGCCTTGGCTTGTGGATTGAAGGGTCCCGTTTTTGATTCAGGTCAAGGGCACATGCCCGGTTGCAGTCTGGATCCCTGATGGGGGGCATGCAGGAAGCAGCTGATCAATGATTCTCTCTAGTTTCTCTCTCTCTCTCTCTCTCTCTCTCTCTCTCTCTCTCTCTCTCTTTCTGAAATCAATAAAAAAATAAATGCTACCCTAAGTAAAATTATACATTATTGTTAGCTTTTTCAAAATACAACTAAAATCCAGAGAGAATCAAGTATGCACTTTAATCTAAATGCCATTTCAGTTGTATTCCAAAAACTGAAGATGATAAATGGGATTAAGAGTAATGTTAAAAATGATACATTTTCTGGTCAGTTAAATTGTTTTCTGACACATTTCCTTAGTCTTTTTCTATTAAAAACAAACAAACAAACAAAAAAACCCAAGCCAGTGGCTTTAATTGGGTCTGTAATGGGGCAAGTTCTAGTCCCTCCTCTGACCCAGTGTCTGCCACAAAGGAGGAAGTCAGAGTGGAAGCAGGGTGATGATACTGATGATGTTTGTAATGCTGTGGGCAAAATCAGACTGCTTCCCCTGCTAACCCACATATCCCTTCATATGGGCAAATGTAGCGCAATTAGAGGAAACATTTCTTTGCTTCTTTTGATTTTCTCATTTTTATTTTGTGGTTATATGATTGTGGTATATGTGGTTATATATATTTATTGACTTTTTTATTTGTTTACTGATTCCTACTACCCTTTCTTCAACTTTTGGGGTTTTTTGGGGGGTGAAGGAATAGAGAGAAAATGATGTCATCATACCATAAAATATAACCACAATTTAAAAATAGCTATTGCTCTTTATAACCGTTACTGAATGTGCAAAATATTTCTTCGATATTCACTCACTTTCCCTCCCTCTCTCTACATAAATTCCTTCTGTTCGACATATGTATGTGTATACAGATTATACCTAAGAAGATACATGCTAAATAATTATAAACTTTGACAAGAAAAATGGAACACCCAAATCAGTCACAGGATAATGGCACAAAGTACATTACGGATTTATTTATAAATTTAAGAAATATTTATTGAATGATAAATATGTTACAGGTACTATATTAAACATTAGGGATAAATCATAAACAAGACCTATTCCCTGTCCATAAAGGCCTAAAAGCATTCTAGTGGAGAATATAGTCAAGTTAACCTTGAATATAAACATGAAATCCTCAGGAGTAATTCCCAGTTCAAGGGTCAGTTCTTGTAATATGGAAACAAGAGGCAATTTCATCTTAAGGGAAAGTCAGAGATAGCCTTCTAGATTAAATGAGTAAGAACTGATATCTGTGATGTTTTAGACCTTTCAAAAATATAAAAAATACAATTATCATTAGCATATATCCTCGGTTTAAATTGCAAATGTAAAAACTTAAGCAGATGATTTCTCCTAATGTATTAAAATAACTCCTCTTGTTGGCAGGTATATTCAAGGTATGTAAGTGTATATATTTGTACTCTTTGATTCTCCATATTACTTGATTAAAGTAGAGCGGCGAGTCACATACTGTGAAGTCATCACACTCAAGCACTTGAACTGTGTAAAAACTGTGAGAAAACACACAGTTGGTGAACAGTTACAGGTCAGGAAAGGGTGGAGGCCTTGAGGCTGTTCTGCTACTCTTCACATCTTTGAGGGAGGCAGTGTCTTTGATCTGCCTTCCTTTTAAACAAGGAAACCTGGGAATATCAGGAATGGTCATTTGATCTGTTTATCATGAGGCAGGTAGTCCTCTAGCTGCCACCCTCAGACATGCTGTGCTCTCCCTACTGGCTAACCCCTGTGCTTTTATGCTGGAGAAAAACCAGGCTTCTAGTCACATAGACAGTTGAAGAAAGGGCTGATGAATTAGGTTGGCGATTGGAGTGGCAGCCAGGCTGCATGATCTAGCTGTGCCCTCTGCACAGGGACAGGTGGTCGCAGGGGCGGTGGAGCAGCTAAATGTGTAGACGCATTCATAGTGTGAGAACAAGAGGCTTCTGCTGCTAAGAGGAAGGGTGTCTATATAAGGAGGACACCAGAGTCTCCTGAGTTAAAGGGCAAGACAGCCCTAATGTGCAATGAATGGTGAACACAGAGTGAGGCACAAGCAGAGGCTGAAGCTCAGGTGACTGGCCCTGAGGCAGAAGGACGCACGGAATATTATAATGAAAGCTGCAAAGTGGAGCATGTCACAGAGGAAAGAGCTAGAAGCCTAGGGACTCTCAGTACAGAACAATCGTCCTAGCAGAGACTATGAGGAAACTGCATTACTACAGGTCTTGTGAGACAAAGAGAGAGGGTAATGGGGCTCTTGAACACCTGGGATATTGCAACTGTCAAGATTACTGTAAATGCAGATCTCAGCATACACCTCATAGCCACATTTACATCCATTTAACCATTTATTTTCATACAGACTTAGGTTGACTCCTCATTTTCAAACTGTAGCATTGGGTACTCCCTATACAAAGATGGCGAAGAAGCAGGCCTTGACCTCTGGGCACACTCTAGGGAGGGAAAAAGATATGTGAACAAAACAGAGGTTTCCGTCTTAAGTATGTTTAAACTCTACAACTATATTATTAAACTAGTGCCCTGGTGCACAGATTCGTGCACATTGAAAGGAAATTAATTAGAAGGTGGCCGGCAGGGTGGGACTGGGCATTATGGGCCAGACATGCCCTGGAGACAACCTCCTGCAGTCCCTCCCTGGCTGGCTGCACCTGGGGAGGCACCACAGCTCAAAGGGCATCTGTGGAGTGAGTGGGGTCCTTCTGGCAGGTGGGGTCCCTCAGCCTGGCCTATGGATATTGGGTCAAAACTGGCTCTCTGACATCTCCCAAGGGGTCCCAAATTGCGAGAGGGCGGTTCTCAGGTGATGTACCCTGGAAAATCGGGCTCCCACCTCTCAGGTTTTGGGGTGCATCACCTGAGAACAGCTCCTGCATTGAGTGTCTGCCCCCTGGTGGTCATTGTGTATCATAGCTAGTTTGGACAGCAAGATGGTTGCTTAGCCATATATATATATATATATATATTAAACTAGTGCCCCGGTGCACAGATACGTGCACATTGAAAGGAAATTATATATTGTATATATATTATTAGATAGGATATATATATCATATATATATATGATATATATATCCTATCTAATAATAGACAAACACGGTAATTGACCGTACCTTCGCCACACCTCCCATTGGCTAATCGGCACGATATGCAAATTAACCACCAACAAAGATGGCGGCTAATTTTCATACTGCAGGCAGGGTGAGACAACGCCATCCCGCCTGCCCTGCTGCCATCCAGGCCTGCTATCTGTGACCTGGGGCCGCGGGCGTCCATGTGTGACCCAACACGGGGCGGCCGGGCGGTGCAGCAGCGATCAGCTGGCCCACCCGGGAGTCCCGTGTGCGACCCGACCTGGGGCGGCGCCCCAACCCCCGATTGGCCCTGCCATGTGTGCCACCCGGGGAGGCAGGGCAGGCACAGAGGGATTGGGCCTGCCATCTGCCACCCAGGGAGCGGGCCTAAGCCAGCAGGTGGTTATCTCCCGAGGGGTCCCAGACTGTGAGAAGGCACAAGTGGAGCTGAGGGACACCCTCCTCAGTCCCCCTCCCCTGCCAGTGCACAAATTTTTGTGCACCAGGCCTCTAGTGTGCATATATATATATGATTGATATCCAGTTAAATAAAGAAGCATTTTAATACAATTATTGCTGAATCTTACTGTAAACAGGCTTTCTGAGGAAGGGCAAGGTGAAGTACATCAATGTAAATACTTTAATACAAGCTGAAAATATGAGCTTACATAGAAAATTCCATGCCTTATTATTCACAGGGTACCATTTTTATCACATCACAAAAAAGAGTTGGGTATGTGGATGAAGACAAGCATCTCAACTTTGTTACCCAATAAAATCTACTTGAAAACTCCTGATACTGAACTCCACCCTCAGGCTCATCTAAAAAGCTCTGTACTGGTTTACTTTTAAGGAAAACTATTTGGCGAAGGCCAAGTCATCCTGCTGGGAGGAACTGGGACAACAGGCATCCTTGGCAGGCTGCACAATAATGAATTGGTTCCTAAGGAAATGAAATTGTTACTGTTCGTTTTTGTCATTTATAATTGATTCATGTTCTGCATCTGGCATTTTAATCTTAGCACTTGAGAGCCATTCCATCTTTCTCGGGGACATGGGAATTAGTCAAAGACAGTTAAAGACGACAAGTATTGAGCGCAGCATCATTAAGAGGAGCCTGATTAGAGAAGTTTCTTTCCAGGCCTTTGGAATTGTTACTTGACAATATCCTGTGTGGTATGTGAGAGGCATTTGTTTAGCTAGAAAAGTAAGAGAATATGAAAATATTGCCATTTTAAATCCTTTACTTATGAACATAATCATATGTGCTCAAACATTATCTATTAAAAGTGCAACACAGAGTAACGTTTCACTAATAATACTTCCAAATGTCATAGATGCTTTTCCTAATTTTAAAATTTACATCATTTTGTATTTGAAATGATTTATTGGAATTATTTGTTTGAATTTCTCTTACCAATTGCTGTCTTATTTTCTTATCATGAACATGAAAAAAAGTCCAAACAAGCTTTTGTTTCAACCTGAATCTATTGGGGGGTGGTCTTCCCATGTATTCTTTGTGCAAATTGTACAACTAAAATATAATAATAACTATTAAAAATAAAAAAAATAATCATTTTCAAAACTTTGATCATTTACTAGTTTTCTGAATGTGTTAAATGCTCTTTTTCAACCTTGCACAAAATGAGTGAACCTGAAGAGTTCTAATGTTCAAATGAAAAGACGTAACCGGATGTTAAATAATGAAAAAGAAATCCTTTTGCAGCTTTTCGCAGAGAGATGATCCAGGCTTAAAGTGATCCCCAGCGATGGAGAGAACAACGCGGCTACCTGTCTTCCAACTCCTCAGGCACAGAACCACTCCTGGGCCACCTGCAAGCTATGTTAAGTGAACAATAAGAATATTTTATAGTTTTTATTTATTAATATTAGAGAGGGAGAGAGGGAAAGAGACAGAGAGAGAGAGAGAGAGAGAGAGAGAGAGAGAGAGACTGAGGACTAAAGGACAGGAAAATGGCCACAGAAACACTCATGAGGGGAATAGGACCAGTGTTTTTGAATAGACTCCCAATGCGATCCATCCCTATCCCTATCTCAAGCAACGTGGTAGCCCTTAATTGTCATTTCCCAAAAAATGAAGGAGTGCATAGGCTTAACTGTGAAAGCTGTCGTATTGACACAGTTTAAGGTAGACAATGATTCAAATTCTCTCATGGAATAAAAGGAGATTAAAATACGCAGACCCTAACGTCCCTTTGAACTCTAAAATATATAAATCATTGTGGTACACTATGATATTCTGTGGGGTTCTCAAAGATGGCTTAGCTCCTCCAAATGTATTGCCTTTCCTTTTCCCTCCCATCCTTTCTGCATCAACTTGGTGGTTCTTTAAGGTAGATCTGTGCCGTCATTTTGGGTAACATGTAGGATGGGTAAAAATGAATAGAGAATATTCAGTAGTTTATTTTAGGATCTGCAATAATTTATGTACTAGAAATTAGGTAATCTAATCGTGACAACTATACATAAACTAGGGGCCCAGTGCACGAATTTGTGCACCTTGAAAGGAACTGTGGGCAGCGAGTCTGCAGTGGGTACAGGGGCAGGCCTCGGCCCATCCTCCACGCCCTCGCCTGGCCCTTCCCACCGCAGCCCCCGGTACCCTGTCTGCTGGCAGCCCTGCTCCCACTGCCGCCGCTCCCAAGCGCTGATGGTGCTGGCCCCACTTGCACCCACTGACAGTGTAAAGCGTTTGGGGCTGGCACCAACAGCAGGTGCGAGTGGTGGCTGCTGCCCCAATCACCCCTCAGGAGCAGTGGGAGGTGGAGAAGCCCTCAGGAGTAATCAGGGCCAGCAGCTGCCACTCGCACCCACTAACAGCGCCGAGCGATGGGACCGATGCCGGGCACCGGTGGTGGGTGCAAGTGGTGGCTCCGGCGCCAGCTGTGGGTGCAAGTGGGGCTGGTGCCGGCAGTGGGCATGAGCGGGGCCAGTGCTGGCAGCAGGTGCGAGTGCCAGGTGGGACTGCAGCATGTGGGAGCAAAGAATTTTCAGTAACCACCAGAGGCTTGCCTCGATAACAGCGACCGGCACCCTGCTCACCTGCTCCACCATCTCGCCACAGCCAATGCCCACCATGTTCTGCACTCTGCCACCTGCTGCCGACACCCCCATGTTCTGTGAGCACCCCCTGGTGGTCAGTGCACATCAGAGCGACCGGTTGTTCAGTTGTTCAGTTGTTCTGCATTTTGGTCTATTTGCATATTAGCCTTTTATTATATAGGATGGATCCAAAGAACCAAAGTTTTTTGAAAACAATAGTTTGGATCTTTACATTTATTTTCTTTCTAATTTCAGTGCCAGAACTACAAATGAGTGATTTCTCCTTGATCTTCCTCCTTTTGCACCCTTGTGCAGGCCCTGGAACATGTACTCTATCTTCACCCCAGTTTGGGCTTCTCTCAGCCATACTTTGACTATAAAACCTGACTGCCCCATATCTGACCATACACTTCCCAAGGTGCTAATAAGCTAGTCAAGTAAACTGTGTTATTCCCAAGGGCCTATATCTGGGCAACAGCTATAAGTGTGTATTTCAACAATAGATATTTACATATAAACTCTTTAACACTGAAAAACTTCAGCCCACATAAAAGGAAAAATATTTTGAAGATCTCTAAATAAGGGTAATCGTGACTAAACTAAATCCCTACAAATGACAAGTTAAGATGCTGACATCTTTAGTTTAGTGAATATTTCAGTTAATTCATTTAATAAACATTCATACAGGCCTATGTTATGTCAAACAATGCCTCAGTGCTAAAGATATTGGCTTGAACAAAACAGGCAAAAATCTTGGTTTTTATGGAACTAAAAACCTATTAAAGTTAACAGACAGTAAACAAGATATATATTAACTGACAATCAAGTGTTATACTACTACATAACATACTATGTATAAACTACATATGTTGGACAATAAGTGGGAGATAAATTGGGACACTTGTAATTTGTACAACTAATGTTTAAAAGTAAAAGTAATAAACTCATTTAATTCTATTTTTCCCATGTAACATTATTGGAAGCAGAGCAAGAACAACAAAATGTTGGCAGTTTATCTTTAATTGTTTAAGAAACACATCCCATGCTTTGGAGACATTGATTTATTAATTCTATAGTTATTCAACACCTACTATCCATCAGGTTCTATGCTTGACTTGAATTACGGATACATGGGTGAGTAATATACACCCTAATCCTCAAAGGAAACTCATACTGTTATACCTTTAAAAGCCATTACTAAATCTCATTATGGTCTTAACTTCAGGAACTAGAGACATTCTATTTCTTAATAAGCATGGTGGTTTTAAGACATGTCCACGAGTTCTTTAATGCTCCTCCCTTCAAGAGGTGTAGCTGAACTGCATTCCAATTGGGTGTGGATTGGATCTAACAACTCACTTCTAATGAACAGAACAAGGTGAATACGTATGGTACAACGTTAGACAGTGGTACAAGATGAATACCAGGTATGTGTGGTACAACAATCAGAGGCATGTGGCTTGTGGCTAGCCTTCTTGCTCTCTGTGAGATCCCTTGCTCATTGGAAGCCAGCTCCCATGCTGTGAAGACACTCACACCAAGATGAGAAACTGAGGCCTCCTGCAGACAACTATGTGAGGGAGCCAACTTGGCTGCAGACCCTCCCGCCCTAGCCAAGCTTTCACATGTCTCTGGCCCCTGCTGATAGCTTGACCGCCACCTCCGGAGAGATCGTGAGTCAGGACCAACCAACTAAGCTCTTCCAGGAGACTTATTTTCAGAACCTGTGTAAACATAACAAATGTTTTTGTTTTGAAGCTGCACAATTTGGGGATAACTTGTTACACAGCAATAAATAATGAATGTAATCACAGTTTTGGAAAGTAGAGAAGGCAGAGGATTCCAGGAAATGCAATCAGTGTGCCTGTTTGTGTGTATAGGTGAATGTTGTGTGTGTATGTGTATGGGGGTGTGTGTGTGTGTGTGTGTGTGTGTGTGTGTGTGTGTGTGTGTGTGTAAGAGAGTCACATAAATACCAATCATAGATAAAAAGAGAGAGCAAAAGCACGCCTGAGAGAAAGACAGAGACAGAAAGCATGAAGAACCTCTGCAATATGCATTTGTTTTCTTTTCAGATTTTCCCTTGAATTTACAAACATTATTCTGTAGCAATATATCCCAAAGTTGCCAAAGTCCTATATAGATTCTAAAGATAAGTTTTGAAGAGCCACAACATTATGTGGAAGTTAAATGAAACCCTGCACTAAGTATTGTCTTCAGGAGGGCCCCTGAAGAAGAGTCGATATCTTAAAGGGAAGGGAAATTGAGCAAATTTACATGAATCCATTTATCAGTTGAACTTGGAAAACGTGGTCAGCAGAGGGTGAGCCACACTGGAAGCACATTACAGCACCTGGGAAGGGGGAAGGAGCTGCACTTTTGAATGAGATAGTAACCGAGGAGGAGTAGCTCCCTTGAATAACTCCAGCGTTGGGGGTTAGAGGAGGGTGATGGAAAATAAGGGGCAAAAAGAAGGGCCAGGAACAACACTGCAGGGATATTGCCATCATATGCCGTCACTCAGACATTATGATGAACAATGTGAGTACTCAAAACAAAGCAAGGCTATTTCATTAAAGGTTTTCAGATGGGTCAGATATTTATCAAATTTTATGCTTAAAATCACTTATAACGAGAACAAGAAAATAAGCAGCATTCTGGTTTGTTATTTTAGGAAAGTGATAAAGTAAACCCATTTCCAGTAAGTCCAAAGTACCTTTATGGCCTATTTGCTTAGATAAGCAGAAATTGCTAATTATGTTATAAATTGCAAGAACCTTCTTTACTAAAAAAAAAAAAGTATGAAATATTTAATTTTTCAACAAGATAGGCTAATGGGGTTGAAAATTTGCTAGTTATCTATCATGACTGTCAGGAAACACTTAAATTATTTTTATCCTTATCAAAGAAAGGAAACAAAGATGGAAACTATTATCCAAATAAAATGAAGCCAAATTAGGGAATTTAGAAATACCCTCCTACAACTTCTTAAATTTAAATATAGAAAGAATGGCTGAAACTGAAAACTCATTTTTTCTGAGTGTCAAGAGAGGAAAGGGACACAGTAAGCCAGTAGTTAGAACAATTCCGCCCCTCCTTTGGGAATGTTAATTCTGGTTTGTAATTGGTTAAATAAAAATAATATAAATATATTATAAATATAGATCAATAAATAATTCAGTGCCTCTGTTAAATCTAAAAAACCTTTAGCTTTGCAGAACATTGGAATAAGTTAGGGCATATTTTCTGCTTGTTTCTTTAAGAATACAGGCCCAACCTGTTATTTACAATTCTATTCAAAATTTCCAAAGCTTTGGAATTGAAAAGCACAGGTGTGCATAGAAACAGCTACTGAAGGAATAGCAAACAAAACTTATTTTAAAGACTGAAATGGAAAATATTTTGCAGCTTCCATTTGATGGCTTTGCTGTCATAATCTGTCACACATGTGATATTTAAAAAATACTTTTTTCATTCTAAAGTATTTTAATTAAGTCACAAAAGTGTAAATTGAACTCCTATGATGGAGTGTGAGGCTTTCCATTTCACATATTCACTATGACTTCTACTTTTTACTTCAATTTTCCAAAATATTCTTGCATGAAATAAGTTCCAAAGTATTTAACTTATCTGACTTTAGGCCAAAATCCCTCAGATACGGGGATCCTGAGAGATAGATGACTACTCCCTTGCCAGCTGTGTAACTTCTCAGCCATCGACACAGTGCAGATTTGTGTTTTTTAGGTAATAGTTTTGTCTAATTATTCCCCATATATTTAAATAGCTTATGTCTCCAAAGTGAGGACATGAAGACTAAAGAGTGGAAATCCGAAGTGAATGACTCATTTTATCCTTTGCAGCATCATTTCACTGCAGCCTGTTCCCTGTGCTGAGCCCCATGGTACTCATACAAATTCACCTTTCAATCATCTGTGTGGGTTAATGACACTGAGTAATAGCACATTAGCAAAGTGCCATTCCAGACAGCAGCCAGGCATGCCAAACAGATAATCTGACAATCGTTTCTGATTCATTTTCCACGAACAGAAACACTGTTCAGGCTTATTAACTAGCAAATCTGCATAAGGCACAGCATAGAGCACAGAACCTCCATTAAAAGTAGCAATCTATCTCATTAATGTAATTTACAAGGATATTTGGCCCATTCTATTGTTGTAAAATCTTAAAAAAAAAACCAAAACTAAAAAAACACAAGCTCCTGTTCAACAAAGCTGTCCTTTATTTGTAGCAAGTTCTTATCATGTCCCTTATGCTTCATTGAAATAAAAAGATCATTGATTTGTTAGTAACAAAACTGTTATTCAAATATCTTATATTTGCTGTCAATATTGCAGAGAATTTAGAATTAAATGATTTTATTCTGAAATTTAATCTGATGATAGATGAAGCCGAGGTTAATGAATGCTGAATCCTCTTCTTTTGTGTTTTGACTTTCTACTCACAAATTGCCTTAAAATTTACCCTTGGAACATATGATCATGGACCTGTTGAACCTCAAATATACGCACTATGATTTGAATAAAAATACACACTTGCCTAAGATTTCTGCCCCATGTCCATTCATGGTAGTCTGTGGTCCTGTTTTATTTTAACATCTATGAATGGGAAGTTCATCGGTGAATACTGAAGTTCTCACTATATCGCTGAGCAACATATTCCATCTTTCTCTCCTGAGAGCTTGCTGCTTCCTTGTGCTTTAGGAACAATGTGTTGTATCCTTTCCTCTTTTTTTTTTTTTTCTGGGAAATTTCCCTGTATTTATCTTCAGATTTTGTGATAAGAGCAAATTCCATTTAGAATTCATCTATCTTTAACAATGGTTTAATTTCCTTTCGTGTGTTCCTGGTGCAACGATAGCTTTATGTTAAATTGAGGTGATCTGTTCTTAAGTATTTTCAAGAAAGCTATCAAAAGATGAATTCTTGTTGGACAGTGTCACATACAGGCAGATTTTCAAAATTAGTGCTCAATGCTGAAATTACTCAAGACGTATCATGATCTCCAGTAGTCTGTGGCATATTCCATGTCTAGTATCACTTGCATTGAAAAATTCTACATGAGGGAGACAGTAGCCATGAATGACTTAATTATGTAAGAGTGAGGTTAGCACAGAGTCTTGAAATAGCAGAATTCTGGAAGGAAAATGTTTGTCAGGATAATAGTTCCCACCTGACAATCTGTTTCTTCTCAAGGTCCAACTACCTGACATAGATCACAGGGTTTTCCAACCCTGGTAGGTAACAGTCACAAAACACGTTTTCCCCTCAGCCTTCAATTTTCCTGTTGGAGAGAGAGATATTTCATATAATCACATTCCTTACTTATATCGCCTAAACTGTCAATGATAAATTCTTCCTTCAATGGCTTTGCACTTGATATTTTCCTTTCATCAGAAAACATTAGTGTCATTATTTTCCCCACTTTGTTTATATGGCAGAAAAATGTGCTTGAATTTCTCGGAGTTGATTTGCCTTGTGACTGGCCTTGTGCCACAAACTCTAAATAGATAGACAGACAGACAGATAGATAGGTTTATTAGATAGCTCTATTAGATAGATGATAGATAGATGATAGATAGATGATAGATAGATAGATAGATAGATAGATAGATAGATAGATAGATAGATGACTAGGAAACCTCTATGGTCAGTATTAATTTGTTATAAAATCAAGCTGTCTTTTTGTTTTAATCCTCTGTAGGTCTCATTTGTTTTGTTTGCCTTGTGATTTTAATTGATATCAAAATATTTCAAAACTATATAAAGCTAGAAGTTATGCAGAATAAAAGACATTTTGCATGATCACAGCAGATAAGATAATTGTCCCTTTAAAGTCACAAAAGGATTTTAAAAATGAGTTCTCCTATGCTAATTGGCTACCCACCTGGAAGACCTTGGAACTTACTATTAACCATCTGTGTCAGAATTTCCTATCTTTTAGAAAAATTTTTTTTTTTTAAGAATTTCTTGCTTGACTCTGAATCAAAACTATGTCCAGCTTCTTTATTCCCTAAATAGGCAGCAAGATCATTGATGGTACCAAAAACTCTCCACTACCTTTTTTAGAGGAATAAAGTGTTTGTAAATGTTCATATAATAATGCCACGCATAACACTTCTAGTCAGATAAACAAATACTTCTGAATGGAAACCATGTGATGCATTGTAATAACTGAATGTGGCCCAATTTATTCACCTTTATTAATATTCATTACTTAAGTCAGTTTGTCTAACTTTTTACTTCACACATATCATTTGATCTGAGTCCATTTCTTGGCCTTCCTTTTTAAACACATCCTTTCTAAAATTAAGAGAACTTCCCTCTGGGCTCATTGCAGATTGCTTCAGTAGTGAGCCCTATTTTCAGCTGTTAGTCATGCTCCTTTTCTTCAGATCTCCGATACACGGATTAGCTTCTCGGTAAATATTTCTGTGTGAAAGCAGTTGGTCTCCAGTCTTTGTAAAGTCTTAAAAAGCCCGGCATCTACCATCTCTGCAGGGTACTTTGCAGTTGTCAAAAGAATGCCAGAGTTTGGGGATGAAAGACAGTGAGCTATTTTCTTTACCCCAGAAGATTACAGGTAAAACATTCCACAAATTACATAAAATCTCACAGAACCAAATGGAAAACAATATAACTTTTTCAAACTTCGGTGTCCATTAATTTTGTCTGAGAACATTTCCTTTATTACCTTTTCTGAATTTAAAACTATGAAAACTATATTTTGATATAGTTTCTGAAATGTAATTTCTTCATATGCTGCTAAGAGTCATATATCTCACATTAACCAAAACACAAAAGAGGGGGGCGGGGGAAACAACTAGTAAAAAATCCAATGTAAAACAAAGATTGCATAGGCTGAAAGCAGCTAAGTAAATGGGCAGGACCCAGACTTAAGAACCAGGTCCAAGTTCCAAATGATTGGTTCATCCTCGCAGTGGGAAGCTGGGCAAGTTTCTCACATCCTCTTTCATAAAATAAGAGTAAGATTTGTCATGAAGATTTAGCAGCAGCTTATTTATCCTTTGCTTTACATGTATTAATTAACTTGTGTCTCATGACACCAATTAAGTGCCCAATAAAAGCCAACTATCATTTGTTACTAAATTGGGAACTGAAAACTCACGTGTTTGAAAACAATTCCCTGTACATTTTGGTTTGGGATGACATGTTGCTCAGATCAGATCAAGTCAATGTGATCATGTACATGGTTACTGTTCTGCCAGAGTTCCACTTTATAAAAAACAACAACAGTATTGCTTTGAAGAGGAGAAAGACATACAACTATTACTAATAAAAATGATAGTTGTTTAATATTAAGTGATGCGTATCAGAGCAGTGAGAAATTTTCTATACTATTCTTGATTAAATCTTCTTAACTACCCTAAGGTATGTACTATTCTTACTCTTAGTTTCAAAATAAGAAAACCAAGGCTGACAGACATTAAGTAACTCCTTATGGTCACCCAGGGTTGTTTCACCCAGGTCTGCCTGCCTCCAGTGCCTGTGCCCTTTTCCACAGTCAAGCGTGGGGAAAAGTAATCCGTAAAAATTAGGTAGCCTCTTTCTGGGGCCAATAGTAGCACCTAATAAATAGGTTCATATGCAAATTAATAAGGTAATAAAGTAAAAACAGTGCGTGGCACATAGTGCTCAAAAGATTTTAACTATTATTGTGGTTGACTCTATTGTGATTATCACCAGGCTTTTTAGCTCAATTCAACCACTCCCCAAACACAGTACTGAATCCTAACCCTTTATTCAGTCTCTACACCATGCCCTCTCTATTCTGGCAACCTCCTCTACATTTTAGTTTTTTATTTTCAAGCTCTTTCCACCACCCCATTCCTTCTGGATAACATCTCTTCTCTAGTAATCCTTGCTAATGAAGGCTGTGCCTTCTCAGTGCCTCTGTAGTCAACCTTCCTGACTCACAGGACAAGGGTAAGAGACTATCCTGCTTATTTCTCACTATTACTTTCCCCAAGACCTCTCACCAACCTCTCCTCTTTTGATATCCGTAGTACCTGACAAGTACTTTCCGTAATCGGCTAGTGACACACTTCCACCTATTTCAATGGTTCAGGACTCTTCCTAGTCACCATACAGCCATTCTGTCATCTTTAGGGACAGCAGTGTCGACAGTGACAACCCTTCAAGTATGTTTTGGGTGGTTGCTTCTATTCCACACCATTGTAAATTAAACTGATGTGCACACTTCCCCACAAGCCATTCAGGTAGCTTAAATTGGTATGAGTGCCTTTTCTTTATGTGATCTGCACTTTTTTATTTAACTCTATTAATAATAGACACAATAGTCTATTATGTACAGAATCTAGGGTCAAGAATGTATGCATATATTCATAAGGGGTTTATTAGAGACCTAAGAGTGTGAATGTATTTTTTCACCCATAAGCCCTCCTCCCCAATAGAAATGTAATTTACTTGACCTGGGTGTGATAGTTAATTCTACTAGTAATTATCTACTTGATTAGGCAAAGGAGCGCCCACATATTTGGTTAAACATTATTTTAAATGCCTCTGTGAAAGTGAGTGTGTTTCTGGGCAAGATTAACATGTAAATCAGTAGACTGAATGAAGCAGATTGCCCTTCCCAGTGTGGGTGGGCCTATCCAACCCTTTGATGGCCTGAACAGAACAAAAATGGCTAAGGGAGAACTTGTTCTCTCTGCCTGTCTTCAAGCTGGGACATGGGTCTTTTCCTGCCTCTGCACTCAGACTTGAACTGGAGCTTAGCCCATTAACTCTCAAGCATTCAGAGTCAGAATGGAACTTCACTAACAGCATTCCTGGGTCTCCAGCTTGCTGATTGCATATTGTGGGACTTCTCAGCCTCCATAATCACATGACCCAATTCCTTATAATAAATCATACACACACACACACACACACACACATATGGTTTCTTTAAAGAACTCTGACATACAATGGGGTTTCAGTCTATTACTTCTGAAATACTTACTACTTTAGGAAATTATTGCCTAAAATACTAATTGTCATGTCCTCAGAAATGAGCAATAAATGTCATCATTTGCATGTATATATGATGGAAAGTGGCTGAGAATTTTCTCAAAAACCGCCCTGCCTGCGTCTTTTTTCTGCCAGTGCACATAGCCTGCTTGTTTTGCCTCAGATAAAAATAAAGGGGGACGGGGCGGGGGAGGGTGTTAAGATAACCACAATGCCACAATGGAATTCACTGCAACAGCAGCAGGGAGTCTCAGCAGTTCCCACAAGCCAGTCCTTTATGAGCACCAGCCCATCACCACCTTGTTTCCAAGACCTCCTGCTAATAGTAAATGTCTTGGTTTTGGTTCTGGTTTGTTAGACTGTCCACTGGCAAAGAACTCCAGTTCCATTCAGGCATAATAAATCATCAGTCTCACACTAGCAAATAATTCACCCAGACTCCCTTCTGTCCTCCCTTTTCTGACTGTTCATCTCCTGTCAAGTGAACTAAAAAGGGTAACCACGTTCATCGTTTTGCAAATATTAAAGTCACATCAGCACTTTTCACATTATCTTTAACTCTTTTTCCTTATTTTAAAAATACTCACTCCTAACTCTACCAATATAAATTTAGCATATGTATAAAAGTGAGTATTTCTCTCTGGCCGTTCTGTTGGTTAGAAATCTTAAACATAAATTTAAGTTGGTAGAACATGACTTTAGTATAAAAAATACCATCCTGATTAGCTTTCTCACTTTAACCATCAGATAGTCTCACTGTAAGAATGAATAAAATAAAGCTATGAAACAGTTCCATGTATTGTTCTATAGTCTATTATTAATTCAATTTGGCTCAGAAGGCACCTTAAACAATCACCCCAAATCAGGCCTCTGCTTACCTGCAGGGTTCCCTCTCATTGACACAATATCTCAACAGAGTAAATGTACCCAGGTTTGGCTGCGATACCTCATCTTTATGGTTTTCAATCCGGATCCCTTTAAGCATGGAGCAAGTCCTTATAATTTTAGTCATACTCTTCAAAACAGGGGAAAAATGAAAAGAAAAACAAATTAAAAAAACCTGGTTGTTAAGGAATAGTGTATGAGAAACAAGTTAACCATACAGAGGAAATGAGATTCTCAATGCAGTTACTAGGACATCCCATTCATTCATTGATCCACTCATTCATATTCGGACATGTCAGGCATCATTCTAGGTGTTGGGGTTAAAATGATGAGCTAAATGGAATCCTCGCCTTTTTGTAGCTGACATTGTGGTAGGAAGAGACAACAAACAGACAAAACCAATAACCAAGCAGAGTTATCCGTACGTCAAGGAGTGGCAGGTGCTATGAAGAAAAATAAAAGTGGGCCGTGAAGAAGAACCTCTCTCATAAGGAAGACAGAAGGAAGTGAGGGATCCGTATGCAGCTTTGTGGTTCACAATACGGACACTGGTTTTTCTTCTGAGTAAGACAGGGAGACATTTAGTGATTCCGAGCAGGGTGACATGATCTGACACATAGAAATGATCTTCTCGGTTGCTGTGTTGAGACTGTCCTGCCGCAAGGAAGGGTTTGAATCTCTGATATTAGTGTGAGAGACATGAGGGCTCAGCACTTTCCGGTTCTCTTTCTCTGCCGGGGTGTATAAGAGGCAATGGGGCCCCTCTGCAGGTAGGCGGGGCCACAGGCCTGGTGTTGGACAGTGACCTGTGAGCAGCAGTGAGGTGTGTCACTTCTTTGCTTAGGCTTCCAGGTTCTCCAGTGTCTTTTTCCCCTTATTGCTTCAGCTGGCGACACTGTGAAGAGCACAGCCTCTGTCAGCCTGGATCCCTGAGGGACTGTAACAAGCTCCCTGCAGCCCCTAATCTTGCCAAAATGAAAGCAGGCATTTTCTGAATTTGGGGGTGTTAAGCCTCTGAGGTTTGGAGATTAGAAGTCATTGTGGCAGAAGCCTACTCTGTTCTGATGAAATCGACTAGTCAGGACGCTATTACAACTCAGTCCAACAGTGACAGTAGGTTGGACCAACGTGAGAAGAGTAGAGATAAGATTCCAGATAAAATTTGAAGGTAAAACCAAACCATTTGACAAATTTCTGCTATCTTTAGAATTACTTTTAACCTGAAAATAGTTTCTAAATTTGTGTTCTTGGTTCTAAAATGTTTGACAAGTGACAAATATAACCCATCTGAGCAAGCATATATACTTTCTTTGGACTGGTATTACATATTCCTATAAGTGGTCCCAAAATAAAGGTCATGGTGAATATCTGATATTTATATTTTGTCTTCCTTTCTTTAGTATGATCATATATTTTGAAAAATATATAAATTTCTATTTAATGGGACACGTTATATTGTTAATTAGATATTCTGGCAACAATTTTCCAATAAGAAAACATACTGGGTGATATGAAAGTAGGTTTACAGTTGTGAGTACGTGAGACATAGAGTTTATTCCTATATTCTTATTTATTAATTATTGTACTTTTTTCATATGAATAGCTGTAAGCCTACTTTTGCCCCAACCTCGATACAAAAAACCCACCAAAACAATGCACTAAACTGCATTGGGTAGATACCTCAAACTAAAACATAATATGACAATGTCTACTATTATCTATAATAATAAAGGCGTAATATGCTAATTAGACCAGACATCCTTCTGGATGTCCTTCCAGATGACCTTCTGGATGAATCCGGGGCTCCGAGGGAACCCTGGGTCCCGAGTGCTGGAGGGAAGCCGGTGCCCGCAGCTGGGGGAAGGAAGGCCTACTCTTGCACGAATTTTGTGCATTGGACCTCTAGTAGTGATATAAATGAGTGTCCTTAAAATTTTGCCTAAAGTTAAATAACAGAAGCTATTTACTTAGCAAACACATAATAAGGAAACAGTGATGTGGTGAGAACCTGTGCTTTGCATCATGATCAAATACAGAAATCATTGACCTTTTTAAAATCAGTGCCTACAACACAATGTGAAAGAACCTTATGCAGTCCCAAAGTAAATTAACAGTGTCCTAATATTGTGTAATATAGCCTCCATCCACACAAATCAGGGAAATATTTCACATTTGCTCTAGGCATTTCACAACATAAGTACTTGAAAACTGAATGATTATTTTACTGATGATTACAATGATGATCTGAATTAAAAAAGGCAATATATGCAATATGTCTTGATTCTTTTCTTTTTAAAAGGGAAGGGAAAAAGATCTTTTGGTCAAAGCTTGTCATTTATTCTAATTTATATTGTGACACTTAAATCTTAGCTATGTTTTTAAAAGGGTCAAGACTTGCAGGTAGGGTTCTGTAAACTACGTTTCTGCTCTACCCAGATGGCCAGTTTTAAGAGTAATACTAGTAACAGAATAACCACAGGTTCAATCATGCCTTTAATTATAAAATCTCCTAACACCTTTTCCATTAAGGTTATTGTGATAGTTAAAAAGCATGTTCGATGACATCATATGCTGTTATAAATTTATATTGGAAATAAGTTATAAAAAACTTTTTTTCTAAAAATATCAAGTTACTTAAGGGTAACTTTTGGCTGAAATATTTTTGTCTGATTTAATTAGCTTTGATTTTAAAAAACATTATCAGGCTTACCTTTTTAGTTTCTGATTTGTTCAAATTCAAAATGTCAAATATACATAATAGAAAAGAAAATGTATTATTTTATAATTTATAACCATTACAGAAGTTTTTTTTGTTTTGTTTTGTTTTTACTTTAACCTTAGTGTACAATATGTTCCTGAAAATAGTACCTACTCCCCACTGGCAACATCCCCTTTGTTGTAAGCATCATTTTCTAGGCTATTATTTCCTAACCTGTAAGATGCAGGCCTTCACCATCCATCGTCCTTTTCCTCTCTAATATTCTTTGACTCCAAATGTATAATTATAAGATGTATAATTATAAAATGTGTAATTTTATAACTTATAACCATTACAGAAGTTTTTATTATTTTAACCATAGTGTACGTGTTCCTGAAAATATTACATACCCCTGACAATATCGCCTTTGTCTTCGACTATGTGTAAGCATCTTTCCCTCTTTAAAGTAAGCAAAAGATTTGATTGGGGATCCTTTTTGTCTGGCACACTATTTTTTACTTAATACTGAAAAGTATGTGCTTGTTACATAAACAAATAAAGGAATGAATAACCATCTCTAATACCTGAATGCAAGGTTTTATTAAAGGACTGAGGTAGCGTATTTTCTATGACTCCATAAATATTTATTCCTATTTAAAAATATTCCCATAAATCTCTAGCACATATTTTGCCACAAGAGATACAAAAAGAAAATGCTATGTAAACACTAAATTCTTGGTACACTTTTAAATATTCAAACATAAAATCACTCAAAGTAAAACATTGCTTTTTGTCTAATTTATTCTACTTAGACAAAGAAACCAGACTGGTTAAATTTATGAGATGGTTAAACGTGCTAGTACTGACTTAGACTATTATAAATACTTAACGTGCCACCAAAATTTGGCATGTAATGAAACGTTTTTCATTTTCAGAAAGAAACTACAAATGTAAAGTGATATATTAGAGAACTGCTTCCTACCACATCCTAGTTATTTTAAATGGAATCTAAATTTGGGGTTTAAATTAGGAGAATACATGCAGCATAATTTAGAACAGGAAGTTTCCCTGGTAACCGTATATAAGTTGGCAAGCAGCACAAGAAACTATAGCCTTAGGTTCTTGTAAAGAAATAGGAAGTATACTTTATGACCTTGAATTCATTGCTGGTTAACTCCTTCCTTCTAGACTATAGCATTATATTTTTTGGTATGTCTTTTTCATTTAAATCAATTGCTTACAAGTAGATGGAAGAAAAACTTGGTAAGTCCCACCCTGTTTTCTTCAACATTTTTCAGATGTTTCATATTAGGATTAACAATGGTGACAACCTTTCTCCTTTTTTGTGGCTAATACACTTGTCCAATCAATAAAGCAATCTTTAGTCTCCTTCAGTCAAACTGCAGTGAGCTCAAATGACTTTTTAAGACCTCCATTCTGAAAATGTTCTAGAAATAACAACTAAGTTAATGGAAGAAATATTTATGTCAAACATTTCCTTACTGTAATTTCTGTGAACATAAATGTAGAACCTTGAAAAATAATGTTATACTGAATGCAGTATACTACCACTATTATTCATAATATTATTTGTATTCATAGTAACAATTAAACACAAATACAATGTTCTCAAGAGAAATTTGCATTAACTTACTTGATATAAATGCAAAGGAAAAAAAGACAGACGAATTATTCTATGTACACTTCCTAACAACAATAGTCCAGTTTTTCCTAGTTTTGTTTTAGCAGATTTTTAAAGAAATTATTCTCAAGATCAAACAGCACAATACTTCCATAGCTCCTGAAGTTAGTTCTTTGTTAAAAGGCACATCTAAAATGTTGCTTTTTTTTAAGTATCTCTATATCAGTTCTTTGGTATCTGTGTTTCTTTGCAACCATTACTCTAATTGTTATATATCATTTAAGGAGAAAATGCATGTACAGGCAAATTCTACCATTAACAACAGGAACTCATAACACAAATTAATGGTAGCACATGCCCTTTTGTGGTTAATATAACATTTACAAAAGCTTTTTGTTATCCGTAGCAATATGCTGAAACTTCAGGACCATCTGGAAATAATTCTATTCACAGTCTCAGGAGGAGGCAAGAGTTATTAGCACAGAATATTTCAAATATTTAGATAACTTTAGATAATAATAACGTTAGGTAAAGTAGTAGCTCACGCTCACATGGACATGCATGCTCTCCAGCTCTCAGAGGAATCCTCAAAAAATATCAGAGAGAAAAATGAGAATTTGACTAAAGCATGCATTTGGCAGATATGTATTTATTCTCTGGTAGGTGAAATTGTATTATCCCCAGAGGGAATGAGCACTTAATGTTGTAATAAAAAGAGAGAATTCAGGAGAAGGAAAGAAGGACAGAAGGAAGGAAGGAAGGAAGTCAGGTAGAAAAAGGAAGGAAGGAAGGAAGGAAGGAAGGAAGGAAAGGAGGGAGGGAGGGAGGGAGAGAGGGAGGAAGGAAGGAAAAATACTTGTCAAGATCTAAGGATTTGTGATACCTGTTAAGAAATCATAGATCATTTGACTTCTGATGATAGGCATTGCAAGCAGAATAAAAGGCTCTATGATGGAAAGGACATTGGCATTTTTAAGAAACAAAAATCAAGGCAAGTGGAGGTCATTGAGAGGTAGTGAAGTACACATGAGAAAGTAAGGAAAGGGGCTGGATGGAGAAAGTAGTTATGAGGAGAAATCAAGAATTCTGTTATGAACAGCCTATTACAGGTGGATATGTCAAATTCAGCAGGCCCTCTGATAATAACATCTCATTCAGCATCATCCTATATAATAAAAGCCGAATATGCAAATTGTCCCCTCCGGCAGTCATTCAAGGAAGTTCGACCAGGAGACTGGGAGTTCAACCGCTCGCTATGATGTGCGCTGACCACCAGGGGGTGGTGCAAAACATGGTGGGCATCTGGGGGAGGGGGTGATGGGATGGAGGTGCAGTGAGAATGCAGGGTGACCCCGAGCTTGCTCTCACTCCCCCTGCTACCCTCCCCTGGGACACCAGGGCTCATGCACAGGGAAGCCCCCACACTCAGGTGCCATGTGTCTGCAAGGAACCTGCCCTGCACCCACGTGGCCTCTTCCAGGTGAGCCAGGACCGCAGGGGCCAGTCGGGCTCCCCATGGGTTCATGCAGGAGCCTGTCAGTGAGGCTGGCTCAGAGAGAGCACGCTGCCTTCCCAAGCGGCCCAAGCTGTGCCTTAGGCCAGTGATGACGAACCTATGAACTCATTTTTTTGGTTGATTTTTCTTTGTTAAATGGCATTTAAATATATAAAATAAATATCAAAAATATAAGTCTTTGTTTTACTATGGTTGCAAATATCAAAACATTTCTATATGTGACAGGGCACCAGAGTTAAGTTAGGGTTTTTCAAAATGCTGACACGCCGAGCTCAAAAGGTTCGCCGCGCTCAGCACATCTCCACGTAGGGACTCAGAGCGTGACTCAGGCGGAAGTATTTTGAATATTTAGATGTTTGGTGATTTTCTTTTGTGACTTAGAAATATGCCTTAGGAACTTAACTCTTATTTCCATCAACTAGCCTCTGGTAAAACTGATTTTGTTATGTGTCATTTCACTTAAAGGTGCAGTTTCCAAGATACTATTTATAACATTCAGTAAGGACTTACTGTATGTAGTTGACTATATAACTCTGGATTTCAGGGCGAGGTCAGGGCTGAAATTTGGAATTTAGGAGTCATGAGCATGAAATGGCATGAAGCTAAGTGAGATTACTGAAACAGATCATCAGAGCCAGGGCACATAACACAAACAAATATATGCATATGCAGAGGCCCTAATAAGGTAGACAAAGAGGAGAAAGACCCAGGATGGAGCCAAAGACATCAACTGATAGGACTGTGTAGAAAAAGAAGAGTTAGTAAAGGAGACTGAGAAGGACAGATCTAAGAGGTATAGTAGCAGAGATGAAGAGGGAAGAGGAGGGAGAAGACCATTTCATGGCAGGCAGTCAAAAAAAAGTATTTTGAGAAGAAGCAAGGGGATGTGTTGGTCAAATTCAAATGATAGCAAGTTATCCAAGTCCCTAGAGAAGTAACTGAAAAAGGGCATTATAATGTGAAATGCTAATAATTTTGAACTTTACAAGATATTTCTACCAATAAACCTCCTAAAGTTCATGGTAAAACAAGCATTCCAATCACATTGCATTGCTAATCTGAATTGCTGATTCCATTATGAACGTTTAATTAATATATAAAAGGAGTGCCTACATTGATTCATTCTAATCATTATAAAATAATTAGCATTTTGACTATGACTCAGATTCTGCATGTATAGATCTATGAAGTAAAGCATAATTAAAACTTGTATTAGATTCAGCATCTGTGTTTTAGAGAGTGACCTTATTGCCTCAATAAAACCTCACTGAAATGTCAGCATAACCACATATATAAATGGAAAAGAAAATTAGCACCCGATGGTTATCTTTCAGTAGTCTTCCTACTAAGAGGAAATTGTGTTCCTAAGATCATTTATCTGTTTAGTCATATTGATTATAAGGACATTTAAGACAAAGTCCATTATGTCTCTAAATTTTTTAATTTGTATCCAAGGATAAATAACAAAATACTACAAAAGGTAAAATATTCTGTAGATAAAACATGTTTTAAATTGAACAACTATTGAATTATTATACAGCCAGGCAGACTCATTTCACCTACTAGATCAATTATAGAATATCATTTCTGCTTCTCCTGATAGTTGAAAGGATTCCCATGTCAGGAAATTGGGTTAGCCTAATTCCTCGAAGTTTACATAATGGAATAGAGTAGGAACTTAATATATACTTGGTGAATGAAAAAATGAATGGACAGGCGGGAGCATAAAAGTAAGATAGAAGGAATACACAACATTACTTCCTTTTTAAGGGCTTAATATTAGCAAACAAAACATTTTTCAATGACTGGTCTGAAAAGCAGATTGTGTGTGTGTGTGTGTGTGTGTGTGTGTGTGTGTGTGTGTGTTAAGAATTTATATGAAACAAGGAAGGAAATGTGAACACAAATTATTTAACTGGAGAGTGACAAAATAATCACAGACACAAATGGAAAATCTTCCCAGTACAGTAGTGCTTTGCCATTTTAAAAGCGGAAAAGGGAAAGCATTTTGGAGAAGTGATCATATAAAAATGACTAGCTGAATTTGGCTTAAATCACTAGATAAGGGTTAAGCAGTGGTACTGTTTGGTGAATGTGAAAGCACAAGTAAATGAGATTTGAACCTTTTTGCATTTTATGAAAGAGCAAAGTGTTTATAATTTAATGGCAGTGTCAAGAGGGAGTGTCTATGTTCAGCTATTCAACTGGCATAATAATAATGCAACTTTTGATTCATTTATAGATTTCAGAAACATTAAATGAATTACTACTAAGGCTTTCAATTCAATTCAAAACCACCAAAATAAACATTGCCTAATGAAACAAACAAAAAAAACCTCTACATTTTATTTCCCAAAATAATATAAAACTAACTGGAATTTAAAAAAATTATACCAAAGAGTTCCCATAGTTTGCTTGGGGTACTAGAGAACTTTTCAGATCTTATTGTCATACCCCCTTAAGTATAGCTAGAAGAATTTATTGCTTTTATTAAAGGAAGTGCATGGAGTGCCCCTCACAGATGTACCTGTGTTTAGATCACTTTCCCACATTAAATTGAATATGTAAAGCTTAGACTTGAAAAGCAAATTAGGGGAAGGAAGCAGGGGTGTCTTCTGTTTCTAAGAGGCAATGCTAAAATTAAAACTTATTAAACGAAATCTTAGCTAAAATCAAAACATTTTAAAATCCAATTTAAACTAAAGATGTTCACATAATGCAGCGGTTCTCAACCTGTGGGTCATGACACCTTTGGAGGTCGAACGACCCTTTCACAGGGGTCGCCTAAGACCATCGGAAAACACATATATGATTACATATTGTTTTTGTGATTAATCACTATGCTTTAATTATGTTCAATTTGTAACAATGAAAATACATCCTGCTTATCACATATTTACATTATGACTCATAACAGTAGCAAAATTACAGTTATGAAGTAGCAACGCAAATAATTTTATGGTTGGGGGTCATCACAACATGAGGAACTGTATTAAAGGGTCGCGGCATTAGGAAGGTTGAGAACCACTGGCATAATGCATTCATATGCTCTCAACGTGTAGAAACAATACAATTTTTAAAGTCAATACCTATTGTGAAAGTTAATGTCAGTACCCAGAAATAACTCACGATTACTTTTCTTTAAATTTGATTGAAAAAATTAATTGGGGAAAAAAGTTGACTTCATTATAAATTAGAATATTTTCATTTATGTATATATATCATCACCATAAATGGAAATATTTGTAGATTGGATTTATATAGGATATGTCTCAACATGTAATGAAAGTGACCCAGTTACATACACTTGTGTTTATCATTTATACGGGCATTTCTAATTATTTTTAATGTAAATTAGCTAGTCATTAAGCTGGAAAGACTTTTTCTATTTTTCCCCAATGTCCCATATCCATTTTCATTTTCTTTATTTCAGAGAGGAAATTATTCCTCTCTATTTTTTCTCTGTCCTCATAATACCTTATTTTCTAAGCCTAAATTAAAGGAAAACTATAACACATTTCTCACTGCCCTCTCCACAAGCTATTCTTTTTATTATCTGCAACTTTTGTCAGTTTAAGACAGACATATTGTACCAGTACAGAGGTCAGGTCTGTTGTTGTGTAGAGGCTGCCTGAAATTGACATGCCAGAAGGGAAAAGAGTATCAATTTCAAGATCAAATTAAACACTGATTTTTTTTCTTGGCATTTCTAGAACCTCTGAGGAAAAGGGAATTGAGATCTACAAAATTATAATAAAGAGATAATAATTGATATGTAGTTATCATAAAGATCACATTAGCTTTGCATATACTATCTCTCTGGACATTCAGAACAATCTCAGTGAGTGAATAATCCATATATTATAGACAGGGAGCAGGGGCTCCAACAGATTAAGTGGCTGCCCAAGTTCAAACAGCTATTAAATGGCACATCTAGGATTTAAAATCTGGAGTTCTGACTGAAAAGTTCATATTTATTTGGTTGACAATACAGTCATTCTCATTTTTTAAATTATGAATTTACTGGAACTCTCTTAATTGACCATGGTAGCAACAACAACATAAAGATCCAAAAAAAAAAAAAAGAGAAGCTTTAATCTAAAGCTTTACCAAAGTTCAAGTACATGATAAAGATCTGGGTCCCATGCAACACTCTATTCATATGGAGCAATCAGAAATTATTCAGGGATAAAATATTAATATTAATAGCAACACTTTCATTTCTATATGGCTTTGTACTTTTTAAGACATTCTGTATACATTATTCTATTTATATTGCAGATAGAAGCAATTCAATACATGTTAGTTAAAAAATGAAAATAAATAATGAAATACTACTACAACTAAAAAATTGAAAATCTGAGGGCTGGGTGATTAGACTATTCTAAAGAAAAACAGTATTGCCCATTTATACATAAATTATCTTGCATAAATCCTTACTTATCAAAACTTAGCAGGAGAGTGGAATCCTCTTTGATAAGTATACACATTACTTTAAAGCATATTTGGCATTTTCCTGATTTTACAAGTAAGGATTTACTGAGACTAAGAAATCAGGTTTTAACCAAAAGTGCCCAATAATTTTCTATTTTTTCAAACTAATGAGAGACTCAGATTGACCAGCAATAAGTAAATATGTAACTAATTTAAAATTTATAGTATTGAGTGTAGTTCAAACTGTACCATACCTGAATAGTGTCATATGCTAGGTATCTGAAAAATACAGGAGAAATAATTATAAGTTGTTTTCATTTTAATTAGAAAATTATGGACTTTCCATTCTCAGTCCATTTTTAAACTAACTTAAAATATTTTAAAGTATGCTACTAACAAAGTACTTACTGGATTTATTTCATACCCAGGAGAACCTTCATTTGATCAAATGACATAAATGAAAACAGTATTGAGAACAGGTATAAAAATCAATATATATTTGTACTTCTTTAAAAGTATACATCCATATTGACATATGTCATGTATGAAATTTGAGAATATATTAATTCTTTTTTAATATATTTTTATTGACTTCAGAGAAGAAGGGAGAGAGAGAGAGAGAGAGAGAGAGAGAGAGAGAGAGAGAGAGAGAGAATCATCGATGTGAGAGAATCATTTATTGGCTGCCTCTTGCATGCCCTCCTCTTGGAATGGAGCCCATAATCCTGGTATGTGCCCTTGATGGGAATCAAACCCAGGACCCTTCAGTCCAAGGTTGAAGCTCTATCCACTGAGCCAAACCGGCTAGGGCTATATATTAATGAATTCTATGCTTATTTCACACACTCTGTATTAGTAATGAATTTCAAAAAAGACCCTGGTTTATTCAACAATTGGGGGTTTATTTTGTGAACACTATGGATCAATCACGATGCTGGATTCTGAAGGCCATACTCATGTGGAAATCACTAATGAGTTCCTAGGAATGCAAACAAATTGTAAGACCTAGTGTAATAAGTGGAAACTAATTTTGCAAATGGCACACAGGTAAAACAAATAATAATTAATATTCTCCACATACTCATTTATCACTCACTCTATTGATTCTTTTATTATTTAAAAAGAGGAATTTATGAGCCATCCTATACAATAAAAGGCTAATATGCAAATAGACCAAACGGCGGAACAACTGGAACAATCAAACAACTGGTCGCTAAGATGTGTGCTGACCAACAGGGCGCGTGCGCGAAACATGGCAGGCATTGGCCAAGGTGAGATGGTGGGGCAGGTGAGCAGGGGTGCCTGACCAAGGTGGGGCACCCGTTGCTGTCACTGGGGAGAGTTTCTAGAGGTTACTGAAAATTCTTTGCTCCCATGCGCTGTGTTCCACAGTCCCGCCCAGCACTCATACCTCCTGCTGGTACCAGCCCCACTCGCATCTGCTGCCGACACCGGAGCCACTGCTCACACCCACTGCCAGTTCTGGCCCCGCTTGCACCCGCTGCTAGTGCCTGGTGGCAGCCCCGATCGTCCCTCGGGGCTTCATCACCTCCCCCTGCTCCTGAGGGGCGATTGGGCCTGGCAGCCGCCTCTCGCACCCACTGCCAGGGATGGCCCCACTTGCACCCACTGCTGGCACCAGAGCCACCTCTCGCACCCACTACCAGCGCCAATCACACTCACACCTGCATCCGGTGCTGGAGCCACCCTTCGCACCCACTGCTGGCACCTGGCGCGGGTCCCGATTGCTTGGCACCATCAGCAAGTGCTAGCAGCACTGCCAGCTCCACATGCCTCTGAGGGCTTCTCCACCTCCCCTTCCTCCTGAGGGGCTATCAGGACAGCAGCTGCCGCTCGTACCCACTGCTGGCGCTGGCCCCAATCACTCCATGCCATCAGCAGGTGTGAGCATGACCGGTGCTGTCAGCTCGTGGGAGCAGTGGCAGCAGAAGCAGGGCTTCCAGCAGAGAGGAGACCAAGGGCCGAGACAGGAGGGGCCGGGTGGTGGCAGGGGGGACGGGCTGAGACCCATTGCAGCCTTGTGGCCCACAGTTCCTTTCAAGGTACACTGATTCATGCACTGGGCCCTAGTATAATTATAATGGTACTAAAGAAAGTTTAAGAAGTACAGCAATAAAAAAAACTCAAAAACTACTTCACATGGGACATTTTCAAAGATAGACCACATATTGGGACACAGGCAAAGTCTCTTCAAATTCAAGAAGACTGAAATCATATCAAGCATCTTCTCAGATCACAATGACCTAATATTAGAAATCAACTAAAATAAAAAAAAATGAAAAAAATCAAACACTTGGAGGCTAAATAGCATGTTATTAAGCAATGATTGGATTACCAAAAAGATCAAAGAAGAAATAAAAATCATCCTGGAAACAAATGAGAATGAAAACACAACAATCCAGAATCTATGAGACACAGTGAAAACAGTCCTGAGAGGGAAGTTCATAGCATTACAGGCCTACCTCAAAAAGAAGGAAGGAAAGAAGGAAAGAAGGAAAGAAGGAAGGAAGGAAGGAAGGAAGGAAGGAAGGAAGGAAGGAAGGAAGGAAGGAAAGAAGAAGGAAGGAAGAAAGAGGTAATAAATTATCTAACTCTACAACTTAAAGAATTAGAAAGAGAGCAACAACAAAAGCCCAGAATGAGCAGAAAGAAGGAAATAATAAAGATCAGAACAGAAATAAATGACATAGAGACAAAAAAATATAAAAGATCAATGAACCAAGAGCTGATTCTTTGAAAGGGTAAGATTGATGAATCTCTAGCCAGGCTAACCAAGAAGCAAAGAGAGAGGACCCAAATAAATAAAATCAGAAATGAAAGAGGCAAAATAACAACTGACCCCACAGAAATACAAATGATTGTTAAAAAAATACTATGAACAACTATATTCCAACAAACCGGTCAACCTAGAAGAAATGGACATATCCCTAGAAAAATACAACCTTCCAAAACTCAATCAGGAAGAATCAAAAAAACTGAATAGTCTGATAACTATGGAGAAAATTGAAGCAGTAATAAAAAAAAAAAAAAAAAACTTCCAGCAAACAAAAGCCCAGGCTAGACAGCTTCATGGGGGAGTTTTACCAAACATTCAAAGAAGAACTGAAACCTATCCTTCTCAGACTATTCCAAAAAATTCAAGAGGAAAGCATACTTCCAAGCTCTTCCTATGAAATCAGCATTACTATAATCCTAAAGTGAGATAAAGGCACTATAAAGAAGGATAATTGCTAATATCCCTGATGAACATAGATGCTAAAATCCTCAACAAAATTCTAGCAAATTGGATCCAGCATCATATTAGAAAGATTATGCATGCAAACACTAGTCAGTAAAAGATGGTATATAACTCTATTAATAGGAAATAAAATGGCTTTAAGGCAAAAAGTACTTCAAAAGATTTGTTTATTATATGAAAAGTAGAGGCCCGGTGTATGAAATTGATGAACTGGAGTGGGTTTCCCTCAGTCCAGCCTGCACCCTCTCCTATCTAGAACTGCTGGCCCCACAGGGATCGGGCCTAAACCAGCAGTCGGACATCCCTCTAACAATCCAGGACTGCTGGCTCCTAACTGCTCGCCTGCCTGATTACCCCTAACCACTTCTGCTTGCCAGCCTGATCGACGCCTAACTGCTCCCCTGCCAGCCCGATTGCTCCTAACTGCCCTCCCCTGCAGGCCTGGTTGCCCCCAACTGCCCTCCCCTGCAGGCTTGGTTCCTCCCAACTGCCCTCCCCTGCAGGCCTGGTTGCCCCCAACTGCCCTCCCCTGCAGGCTTGGTTCCTCCCAACTGCCTTCCCCTGAAGGCCTGGTTGCCCCCAAGCTGGCCATGGGGGCGGTCATCTTGTGCGAGGGTGTGATGGTCAACTTGCATATTACCTCTTTATTGTATAGGATAAGGGACTAATCTCCAAAATTTATAAGGAACTCATACATCTTAACAAAAGGAATATAAACAATCCTATCAAAAAAATGGGCAAAGGACCTAAATAGACACTTTTTTAAAAAGGACATGTAGGAGGCCAAAAGACATATGAAAACATGCTCAAAGTCACTAGTCATCCAAAAGATGCAAATCAAAACGACAATGAGGTACCATCTCACACCTGTCAGAATGGCTATCATCAACAAATCAACAAATGACAAGTGCTGGAAGGATGTGGAGAAAAAGGAACCCTCATGTACTACTGGTGGGAATGCAGACTGGTGCAGCCACTGTGGAGAGCAGTATGGAGTTTCCTCAAAAAATTAAAAACAGAACTCCCATTTGACCCAGTGATCCCACTTCTAGGAATATATCTCAAGAAATCAGAAACACCAATCAGAAAGGATATATGCACCCCTATGCTCATAGCAGCACAATTTACAATAGTTAAGATTTGGAAACAGCCTAAGTGCCCACCAGCAGATGAGTGGATTAAAAAACTGTGGTACAGCTACACAATGGAATACTTAGGTGCTCTGAAAAAGAAAGACCTCTTAACTATTCTCAACAGCAAGGATGGACATGGAGAGCATTATGCTAAGTGAAATAAGCCACCCAGAGAAAAATAAATATCACATGATCTTACTCATTTGTAGAATATGATGAATAACATAAACTGATCAACAAAAATAGATCCAGAGACAGAAAACCATGGAACAGACTGTCAAACCTCAGAGGGAGGCAGAGAAGGTGGAGGGGGGAGGGGGGGGAAGTAAGAGATCAACCAAAGGACTTGTATGCATGCATATAAGTATAACCAATGGACACAGACACTGGCGGTGGGGGTGGTGAGGGCATGTGCCGGGGCGGGGGGGTGGGGAGGGGATTGGCCGGGGAAAGATCAATTGGGGGAAAAAGGAGATATATGTGATACTTCAAACAATAAAGAATTAAAAAACAAAAAACAAAAAACTACTTTGGTCTTACATGTTTTTCCCAGTCTTTTTAAATGTATGCATTTTATTGTAACCTCAATTTTTATTTATTGCCTCACAAGCATTTTCATATAATCTTACAAAATTTTATGATAAGCTTTAATAGCTATATAATATTCCAGTCACTGGAATATTCCATATCATAATCAAGGTATAATGCAAAGGCCACAATCTTTCAAATGTCATAAACTGTGTTTAGTTTTAGATAACTGATTTACCAATTTACAACTCTGTTTTCTTTTTTATAAAATGGGAAAGAGTATATACCTTTCAGGCTTTTCAAACATAAAAGATTATTAATTTATGAAGCAACTATCACCAACACTAGAACTCAGTAGAGAACTAAGAAATGGAAGCTATTGCTTATTATTCTCTGAATATTGTCAAATTAGGTTACAACTGGGGGTAGACAAAAGTAGCTTTACAGTTGTGAGTACATGAAACAGAGTTTATTCTCATATTATTATTTTTAATTATTGTATTATTTTCCATATGAGCAACTGCAAACCTACTTTTACCTACCCCTGTATTTTGAATAATTATTCCTTTACTCGGGTCCACTACTTATAATGAACCCTGAGTTTTTTGTTTTTAACCTAAAGCAGAAATACAGTAATTATTTTGGGGGAAACCAATTATTTAGGAAGCCATAATGATGGGCAAGAGTATTGTGGATGTACTTACAATTAAACATTTCGCTTTGACTAGTTGACAAGTATATATTACATAAGAAGAAAAACATTATACTTTAAAAATATCAAATGAAATACTACCTGTCAAAGTGCTCTAAAATTTTAAATGTGTACACAAATCGTAACTAACACTATCCATTAATTATAGGATTTTTTTTCTTCCTTGATCGGTTGTGGCTCAAATTTTAAGTCAACTTCCACATATTTGAAAAGAAAGTAGATAATCCCTTCTGTTATATAATTTTATTCCTTCCAAAATATTTTCATATTGGGAAAGACAATTTTTCTGAGGATGATGTATCATTATAACCGAGTTCAGATTTGATCTTTAAATATTTTATTTTGAAGTTGATTTCTATGAAATGACATGGTAAAGTTCACTGTGGTGGAGCAAGACACAGAAATACTACTTTAAATGCTGATACTTTGCTATCTTTTACTGCAGGAAATCTATTGTTCTGTTAAAATAAAAATGCACTTTTCTATGCTTGGAGAAGAAAAAGAAGCAAGTTTACATTATCCTCTATTGGTAGTGTTTAAGTAATGAAACCTCTTTTCCTGTATGGAAATTGAGGAAAAGGAAAGTTTATCAAGGACCATGTGAAATGCACTTGCGTGAGGGAAATATTTTCAGTCACAGAATTTTAAAATATACCTCTTATTCTAGGTCAGATCCCATTCATTATGCTGTTTCCAACTTGAAAATCAACAAATCCCAATGGTTCTCCGAGTTCAAGGTGGGAGATGGATAGAATTGGTGGACTAAAATGTCAGCTTCATACCCTTAGGCAACTGAGGCCCTTCAGGAATCTTTGAAGGCCAACAAACCACTCAACTACTGTCTTTTCTTTATAAATAATTTCCACAGGCTGTGGGGGGAAAGGCTGGACATGGCTTTCAGCTTCCTTGCAGGTCCTTAAGAGCACTCTCAGGTCCTGCTTCTGCGTAAGTGGCTATGACTCTATGGGAAACCCTAGTGATCTCAAGGAGGGTGGCAAGGGCCGGCAGCATAAGGGTTCTCTTGCCTGGAAACCTCACTCCTCTGCACTATTCCTTTAATCAATCATGAAGGAAAGGTCACCTGACAGCTTTCAAATAACTGATTCACTTAACTACTGACATTGATCTGGGCCTGAGAAGGGAAGTTATGGGGAAATAAAGGGAAGAGCACAATGGTCAACCACAGGAAAACTAAACACCTTTAAGCCTTGTAAAACCTTTTAAGGAGACCAAACACATTCCAATGAGCTCCCTCCCCTCAGTCACAGATACGCGCCAAGTTGTGAAGGTGTCTACACTGATGTTTAGTTAGAAGTTGGTATATGTGTACACATATGGAAAGTGTACATATATGGGGGGGAGAGACACATAGGAGGGAAAGGGCAGCTCTTCACTGTGATTAACAAGACAGGGCTGTTTCAGAAAGGTTAACAGGTTACATCCTAGGCTACTAAGTGCAGGCCTGGATTTTAGAAAACAGAAGGTACATGAGGATGAATCCCTCCACACTTTGAAGACTGAATATACCTTTCCTGTCTGGCTCATTAGTTGCTGAAGCACTCTAAAGGTAGTCTGTCAAGTCCGTTCACATGGAGACTTAATACAAATAACATAAACTTTGGAAGTTCATTTTGTTCCTGGAGCCACCAATCCTTTAACACCTAGTTCACAGAAATGTTGTAATATATCCTTTTAAGTAGAAAATAGATTTAATTTCCATTTTGGTTTCATTCTTGGCACCTCATCATGCCACAAAGAATATTAGTGAGAGGCTCTTTAGTTTCAAAGCAGTTAAAATTTCCTACAAGCCTTATCCTACCCATTTAGTTTCCTCCCAGATAATAAGCTCAAGGAGGACAGGGGCCATATGTGCTTTCCTCACCATGATAATCCTATTGCTAATAGCGCAATAACTGGCCCACGCTGAGTCCTAAATAAATAAGCCAATAAATGAATAAGTGAGTTCCCCAAAAACCTATGCCTATCATAGTCACATCAATATTTTTAATTGAATTTATTGGGATGACATTAGCTCACAATACCATACAGGTTTCAAGTGCACAACCTAATAAAACATCATCTGCACACTGCATCAGGCGCCCATCGCCCCAGGAAAAGTCTCCCTTTCTCCTAAACTTTCTACACTTATTTCATTGGTCATATTTCTATGTGTTACTTTTGATTTAGCATAGAAATAATAAAATGAGTATCCTTGATCCAAGGTTCCTCAGCTGAATAAACAACAACTTGCTTTTATTTTTGATTAAGGAGAGCCATTACATGTTTTTCCTCAAGCTATTAGTCTGCTAAGAACATGCTGTAATTTATAAGTCCTATCAAAACTTTCCCTTTAATGAAATGAATAGGAAATTAATGCAGTCAGGCAGAAAGCTCTGTTAGCTAATAGTTTTTAGCATTTTCTTCTTTGAAATACTAGAGAACCATTTTAATTTACTGGTTATTTAAGGAGAGAAAATTCAGTCCTATTGATACCACCTTGACTGGGCTGATGTACAATGGTATATTCTCTTTTAGGCCAGCTATGTACTAGAACATAAAAAATACATAAATTAACCCTCCCACTTTCTGACATTAACAGCAATTGTAAATAGTACTACATGACCATTAGCAAGTAAACTTCTAGAAAAATACTATTTCCTACGTGTTAAATATTTGTAGAATGTACGTAATTGGGAGCTAGTGATAAAACACTGTACTCATGGGCATTAAAAGCATGAAGGGACCTGGAGAGTATTATGCTAAGCAAAATAAACCAGTCAAAGAAAGACAAGATCACATGATCTCACTCATTTGTGGAACCTAATGAACAAAATAGACTGATGAATAAAATAGATCCAGAGAAATTGAAGCATACAACAGGACTGATGGTACTAAGCCAGTGGTCGTCAAACTCATTAGTCAACAGAGCCAAATATCAACAGTACAACGATTGAAATTTCTTTTGAGAGCCAAATTTTTTAAACTTAAACTATATAGGTAGGTACATTGTTATTAACTTAATTAGGGTACTCCTCTAAGCTGGCCTTTGCTAAAAATGTCCTCAATCTGTTTGAGATACGTTCGCTGAGGTCTACCCCTTCCAACTCTCCCATCCACACTTGTCTTATATACTTGTTTCATCTATCTTTTGTCACCCGCGAGCGATTAGTGGACGTGACTAGCACTAACCACTGCACAATGATACTGCTGACTGACTGGCTCACTCAACTCGTGCATGAATCACACATGCCTCCCCCGCGCTACGTATCCTGTGGCCCGCCTGTGCTGTGTCTCCCGTCGCCCGACTGACCAACACCCCCCACTTCTTCTAACGCCACTTCTTCAAAATAGAATCGCCCAGGCCAAAAACCGACTTCTGTGCATGGACCACGAAGTTTCGGTTGCACTGTACGTGCGCACCCACACGTGGTATTTTGTGGAAGAGCCACACTCAAGGGGCCAAAGAGCCGCATGTGGCTCGCGAGCCACGGTTTGCCGACCGCTGCCCTAAGCCATCAGTCGGACATCCCCCAAGGGCTCCCAGGCTGCAAGAGGGTGCAGGCCGGGCTGAGGGACCCCCCCAAGTGCACAAATTTTATTCACTAGGCCTCTAATTTATATATAAATGTATTATTTAGTTAAGAGAAGTTGAATGGAGTTTGCTTCCAAAGAAAGCTAATCATCTCCATTTGCAATGTATTTGTTGTTTTGTCCTATGATTAAGGAACACTTTCATAGCCAAAAGGTCATCTCCAGCATATCAAATAGTAGTATTATTACATGCTAAAGAGTATAGAAATCTTAATCACTGTTGTTAAATTAATAAATCTTTTGACTCTTGTTACTACATATACAACTGAAACAAAGTTAGATGTGAAAAAGCTTTATAAAGGATTCTTTTGTCTATTATAATTCATTTTGAGGATTTAGCTTTGAGGCAGTTTCGAATTTCACATCTGATACCTCCTTTGAAAATATTCTCAGTGATGAATGACTTCTTCCATGTAAAACACTTTTTAAAATATATATATGTATATTTACCAAAGCTTTTTTCCTCTTATATTAGAAATGTTTATTTCTTGATTGGAAGCCTGTGGTGATGCAGTCACAGATAAATACTACTGTAAAAAGAGTTTTATTTTCCCTCAATTTATTAAAATTGTCAAGTAATATTACAAATGAATTGTACTTTTATGTTGACAAATTAGGCTTCTATGAAGTGGTCTTTATTAAATTCAAATATGTTCTTTATTAGTTTGAAGAATCCTTATATTTTCAATTTTTACCATGGATCTGTATTATTAATACTTCATCCTTAGCTTTGACAGAAGTTAATGAGTATTTGAATTTGATATTTTACTAATAAACATATTCCTTCTAGTTTGGCTGGTTGTCTTATTATAATGCCTTTGATTGAGCTCTGATCACCTTATAAAAACTTTGGACTAGAAACTTTGTTAGTTTAATTCTCATATAAATATATTTTGACTTATACATAATTACAAAGTTCCATGACATAATTACTGAACAGTTACATGAAAATGGCTGATGTTCAGCATAAGCTTGACAACCTATAGATAGCACTGAGTATATGTCAATCACCATTTTTGCCATTATTAACAATAAAAATAAACATTTTCATTTTATGAAATGCTTAAGAATATTGCTCCCATAATTTCCTTTAAGGCAAAGCATAAATTGAGCCCAAGTTATTTTAAATATTATAGTGATATAAAATATTACCAGAATCTTTAAACTTTTTTGCCTTGCCAATACTCCCACACATCTCCTATCCCAGATTTTTCAAATTATGTTATCTTGGATTCTAACTAGCTTTACAGCCCTTCTTTCTCCATAAAAAAATTCCTTTGGCTTTTATTAAGAATCCCAAAATGTACTCCATATCTTAACTTCTTATTGAGGAAAAACGTTTAATTAATGCCTTCCATTATCTTTATATTTGTAATTATTTGACAATATATCTAACTTTTCCCTTTCTTAACTTTAATAGGTTGACATTCATTTTGATTCTTATTGTAATTTATTGTCTACTAGAGTCATTTGACATTATTCATCTCCTAATGCAATACATTCATTTTTTTCTAATACTGTTTGGCTGCCTTTAGGACACAAGCCTTCTGAAAGCTGTTGAAGAATAAAAACCAAATGAAATAAAAACCAGAAAATTTATTAAGAGCCACTAAAATAATAGAATATCAGCCATATGATTTATGGATTTTATTTGATTTCTACTCTTCTTACTTGAGAATATGCAAAACCATCTAACCGACTCTTTAAAAAAGCATAAACAGCATGGTCCCCTGTCCTACTGCTCTAAGTTCTTCACTGTTGTCAGACGCTTAACACTGTGTCTATTTTCTCCCATGTCATTTTGCTTATCCTCATTGGAAAGTTTGTACTGCTAGCCTCAATGCAACAAAGCCACTTTAGTTTCAGAGACCTATGCATTTCTCCTCTTTCACCTGAGCCCTTAATTATCACTTCATATCAACATAAGAGGAACTTCACATTAATGTCATTAATCAATCGTCGCTACTTAATATCACTAAGAATCCTGAAAATCTATTTCCTATAGCTTTCACAATGCATGATTTGATTTTCACTCCATTCACATTATACAGTAGAGAAGACTTCTGTTCTTAAAGCCCCACGGACATTTTCCATGAAATAATCAACATTCAATGGGTGATAATAGAAGATAGTACTTCCTGGTGTTCAGATCCTGGAAAAGGTTTTCCATTTTTCTCTGCCTTAGTACACTAGGGCTTTCCCCCCTTTATTATTTTTTCTTATTGAAAAAATTTACCCGCTGCTCAATTCTGAATATAATCTGAAAACTTTTAGCATTTCTTTAACCTGTCTTCAAATCCTCAGTTGTCCATTTCAGGCACCTATTATTTCCTCTTAACCCCAAGTCTGTGACAAATATATATAAAGAACATATAAATGTGTTAAACGAATCATATTTTTGTGAGCCTAACTTCTTAATAGTACTCTTAAAAATAGTATACATTATAATCATGACCCTGGTAGTGAATAATTTAGGTAGTATTTCATTACTGATTTCATCTATTATTTAGAGTAGAAAATTTATAAAAGGAGTAGAAAATCACACATCATTTCAAGTCTATAAAAATAGTAACAAAATTGAGCTGTGGTTTCAAAAATTACACTCACATATTAGAATAGGTAGTTAAAATTAACTCTTGTGCCAAAATAAAATTAATAGCTCTTTAAAAATGTTTTCTGCAAAGACATTATACATGCATATATGTGTGAATCACTGACTAGTATCTTTGCCTTATGATATAATTGATTCTAATTTAAATTTGGGGGTCATCTATTTTATAATTTTTATAATATTTCCTTATGACATTTTTTAATTTTTACGATTACTTTTAATAAAAATTTCAATATTTTTAAGAATTATTTAAATTCAACCAGTCTGAACTCAGAAGCTTAGCCTATTTTTCAGACTACTCATGGTACTCTCTTTAAAAATAACAATGCCAGATACGGCAGGGAATCAAAGAGAAAAATCAACAAACATTCATTTCTTAATTTAAAAATTTTGCTTCCATTTCAATTAGTCCATTATCAAAGTTTGGTTTTAATTATTCATTAGTGGGGAATAACTTATTGATGAAGAACAGTAGCAAATGAACAACTTAAGGCCCTCAAAGTGTTACCACCCTGGTACAGGTCAATAGAACTAGGCAAACAAGAGGCCAATTCAAGAGTTCCTGCCCAATTTCCTTCCACAACCAGGTCTTTATGAGCAAGCAGTCGTGGAAAAGATCCTAAAAAAATAAACTGTGGAAACATTTCAGCAACTTAATTGAGATTTTGCAAGGCTCTCAAAGCCTGCATTGTTATAGCCCACTCTCATCAAAGACCATGATTCAGCTTTAGAAATGGTGCTATTCAAACCCTGCTGTATTAGCCATATATCTTAGGAATTTACTTCCTAATTATGCAGTATGCCTTATAAACACATTTTTGTTCTATCATTGGATGACATAATATTTTAAGCAAGTAAAGCAAATTGGTTTGATCATTATTATGAAATGTTCTTCCTCAACACATGTCAGATGTAGGTTATGAGAATGATCTCTAAATGAATTTAACACTTACTATGCTATGGGGGGAAATATGTGTCCATATAACTTTATATCTTCTTATATCTTCTACTGCCCCACAATTTGAAATACATGGAATGTTGAAACAGTAATACCATAGTTTCTGCAAGAACTAAGAAAATATGTCTTCTGAAAAGATGAGGCGGTAAGGTCACACAGCTTTGATTTTATCTCTGTCTCTGGGGAAGTCCAAGAAAGGATTCAAAGAACACAAGACTGAACTTATTTCAAGGGTGAACAGTAACTCTAAAGTGCTTTATGCTTGGGAGTGCTACCAGAAGACTAGCATATGTGCTGACTTACATCCTTTCTCCTAATATCTGGCAAAAAAAAAAGGATGAAAAATGTGTTTCATTTATTTATGCCATTCATCTAATTTTTATTTTCATTATAAATTCATTTTAATCCTAACAAGTGGCTGGCTTTATTTTTACAACCTTCCCAGGAAATGTAGACAAAGTAGACAAGATTCTGCTATATGTAAATAATAATAAAAATCACCTGAAAGTAAAATCACTAGGTAGTTGTAGGATATTCAACTCTGGACAATAAGTTCAGAGCAACAGCACTATGAGAGTATTTGTATTTAGGATGTTGTTTTTATCTGTTACAGATGAGTAAGTATCATAAATTACTACATTTGATTGATGCCCAATAATGCAGCACATTCCAGTCAAAATATGTCACCAAAAAACCAACACTGCATGATGGGTTTTGCCCCTAGGTGACAGGGATGTAAAACATAATACTCAGTAGTAATTTATCCTGTCACACATTTTAAAGTTGCTATTTTGAATGGTCTTCAATATATGTATATATTTAAGCCTAGAATGTTGAATAAGGCTAATTGCTAGAGGGAAGGAAGATCTAACAAAATGACGATGTAGTTGGCCTAGATGGATGATAAATATGAGAAAAATTAATCAGAAACCACATCACCAATATGGGCTTTTTTAAAATAGTGGTACTGTATAAATAAGAAGAATGAAATAGGATAAAATGCCTGCTAATGTAAATATCAGTGATAATGTCCAGGATACATCCGATTTTCTTCCACAGTTGTTATAATGTCATCGCTCTTTGATTCTGAGGGCAAGCGTATTAATAAATATAACACAGAGTATAATCTTGGTGACATAAACAATAAGTGGTGTATGTATATATGTGTATACTTAAAACACACATATACATTACAAGATTAGAAATTGTACTCTAAACCACCTGAAAATTATTATAATTTTATTTTAAGGTACATGGTAGGAACTGAATACATATTTGAGAACTTAATAAATGTGCTACATTTTTCAGTTTTCAATGTTTTTACTCTCATGAATTTGAGAATATCAAACATACCAGAAGAGACTGGAGCATAATCATTTAAATTTCTTCTCTGATATAATACCATATTGTGCAAATGAACTGACAGATTCAATGGAAGTGAACAACTATTTAAACTGACTAATGAAAATGAGCTAATGATACACCAGTTGATAATTAGGATAGATAAATGACAGCTGGTAACTCTGGAATGACTAAGTTCTTGCTAATGACAGCCAAACAGACCTACCCAATGAAATGACTTAACCGTTTCCTCCCTCTTTCTAGTTCTTCTTTTTCCCTTTCTCTTCCCTCCCTCCCTCCCTCCCTTCCTCCCTCCCTCTCTCCCTCCCTCTACGTATTCTTTAACAATGTTTACTGTTATCACTACAGATATATTTTTCATCACTTTCATTTTCTAAAATTCTTAGTTTCCTTCTCTGACTTCTCTTTTTCCTCAAACTTGTAACACCGAGCAGTTCCTAAGACCCCTTTCTCTAACCTCAGCTATTCTTATCTAATGCTCGGCCTTAAAAACTCACACTATGATGGTGCTGATGACTCCAATTCTCTATGTATACGCATTCTCCCTCCAATAAACACTCTCCGAATTCTACAATGCTGACATCATTTCCAATTAAAG
Source organism: Myotis daubentonii (assembly GCF_963259705.1). Taxonomy (NCBI): domain Eukaryota; kingdom Metazoa; phylum Chordata; class Mammalia; order Chiroptera; family Vespertilionidae; genus Myotis; species Myotis daubentonii. Next base: position 168,293,647 of record NC_081840.1, on the reverse strand, counting down.
ATCTTTGAAACTCAGACTCATCATTTCCCCTATGACTTTTTTTTTCTGCATGAGTTCCTGGTTTGTCAGTGGTATCATAATCTTTCCCATCATCTTGTTCATAATGCCACAGTCAGCTATAACTGATAGAGGGAACTCCTTCACTTCCCTGGACCAATGTGAAGCCATCCATTAGGTAAAGATATTTAACTCTAATGATTCCTTTTTATAATCTCTAAACTTCAGCTCTTCCTGTTTATTCCCACCACCATCACACTAAGGATGTTAGATTCTCACACTTGTTTTACTGCAAGAACCTACTGACCAACCAATTTTTCTTCTAGTCTATTTCCTCTTGGATCCCCTTTCTTACGAATCCAGATTAATCTCCTATGCACACTGTCTTTATACTATAGAATAGAGTTTGAGGGCAAACGTTTTGGAATCACACTGCTTGGGAAAGCATGCATGCCAGCTCTTTCACTAGGTTACTAATCCGGTAAAAATATTTGCTATTTTATTGCCTACCTATTCCCTACCTATTAGAGAGGGTTGTTGAGATAAATAAATGGATTAATACAAATAAAGCACTAGAAAAGTTCTAAGACAAGTACTCAAAAAACGATGGCCATTATTATTATTGCCGTTATCATATTCCTCATAGAAAACTTGTAACAGCTTCCTGTACAGCGCGTGATAAAGCCCAAACCCCTCAATCTGGCAATTAGGTTTTGTAGTCTGGCCCCACTTTAATGGCTCAGATTCAATGAGTAGCATTTGCCAATAGGAATTCTCTGGCCAGCCAGGGTGAACTAATAAAACACACTTTTGAAATTATGTTTTCATTTTTGCTGTGACTCATGATGTTCCCCTCTTTGTTTAATGTGTTTCCTTTTCTTTCCATCTTTAACATACTATTCATACTTCAATCCCCTACTCAACTTTGTTGATTTTCTGAGAGGATCAACCAGATCAGCATTTCTAGTGGCCCAAAGTTTCCAGAAAAAAAAAAGGTTCCTCAAATTTGGACAAAGCTGTTTGTTATAATGCATCTTAGAGCTTAAAAAGGCACATTAATATTTAATGGGTTCTGAGAAGTCCTGCATTAAACAGCTCTTTAAAAACACAGTGTTCCAAATTTACTTAAAGACGGAAAAAAAAATTTTCCCCTTCTAGACTCTATTAGAAATGAGGATATGAATATTCCAGAGCCAGGGCTAAAACTGAAAATCTCAATTTTTTAAACTGGGCTTTATTCACAATATCTCACTATAATCCTTACTTTCAAAGTGAGTCCAAATTAATCCTGGAGAATTAAGAATGTGGAAAACTTAATTTTTAACCCAGTAAAAATATCAACATTTGATACCACTGCAATAACAACAATAGAAAATGTTTACTCTTGACATATCAATTAAAAACTTTGAATGCCTAGATAAAGACTTTTTAAAGCTTTTTAAAAAAGTAACCATAAACATATCTACCCACATTTTCAGTGTAATTGTTATGTCATATCTGATGGCAGTTAGTAAAAGAAGTATAATCCAATGTTGATTAAAGTTTTGTTTTAAGCTTCCTTATCTATGAATTGATTTCTTGTAGACACTCTTAATCTATAATTCTATGCTCTTTTGCAAACATTTTAGCCTTTGACTCTTAATTTCTGGGCCCCACATTGTAGCTAAAATAATTTCATCTTTATTTCTAATATATAAATTACTAGGGGCCCGGTGCACGAAATTCGTGCACTGGGTGTGGGGGTGGGGGGGAGTGTCCCTCAGCCCAGCCTGCCCCCTCTCACATACTGGGAGCCCTCAGGCGTTGACTCCCATCACCCTCCGATCGCCTGATCGGCCCCTTGCCCAGGCCTGACGCCTCCGCCAGAGGTAGCAGGCTTGGACAGGGGACCCCCATCTTCCCCTGATCACTGGCTCTGGCCCCCGCCCAGGCCTGAGGCCTCTGGCCCAGGAATCATGCCTGGGCAAGGGGACCCCCATCTCCCTCTGATCGCTTGCTCCACCCCCCGCCCAAGCCTGACGCCTCTGACCCAGGCTTCAGGCCTGGGCAAGGGGACCATCATATCCCCCCAATCCCCGGCTCAGCCCCCCGCCCAGGCCTGATGCCTCGGCCAGTGGAGTTGACCCTCATCACCCTCCGATCACCAATCACCGGATCGGCCCCTTGACCAGGCCTGAGGCCTCCGGCTCAGGCAGCGGGGACCCTCAGCTGCAGCGGCCCCGCGACCGTGGGCTCCGCTTTAGGCCCAGGCAAGGGACCCCTAGCTCCCGGGACTGCCAGCTTCGACCATGTCCAGCTCCCATCGCTGGCTCTACCCCTACTTCTATCACTGGCCAGGGCGGCAAAGGTGCCTGATTCTCCGATCATGGCTGGGGGGCAGGGCAAAGGCGGCCCCAGGGCCGCCTTTGCCCTGCCCCCCAGCTCTTAGCTCCCCCCTGGGTTTCCGATCACTGTCAGTGGCAGGGGGCTTCTTCCTGCTTTCCCTTTCGCCTCTCTGCATTGTGCCTACATATGCAAATTAACCGCCATCTTGTTGGCAGTTAACTGCCAATCTTAGTTGGCAGTTAACTGTCAATCATAGTTGGCAGTTAATTTGCATATAGCCCTGATTAGCCAATGAAAAGGGTATCGTCGTACGCCAATTACCATTTTTCTCTTTTATTAGTTTAGATAAACTGAAACAAAGAAAGGCAAGGAGATGATGGAATAGAAACAAATTAGAGGGAGAGATTTAATACAAATTTGAAGACTGATATGCAATCTTTTATTATTTTTAAAATTTAAATTCTTTATTGTTTAAAGTATTACATAAGTCTCCTTTTTCCCCCATTGACCTCTCCCCAGCCACCCCCACCCCACAACACATGTCCTCACCACCCCCCCCTCAATCCGTGTCCATTGGTTATGCTCATATGCATGCATACAAGTCCTTTGGTTGATCCCTTACCCGCTGACCCCCCCGCCCCCGCCTTCTATCATAGGTTGTACAGTCTGTTCGATGCTTCTATGACTCTGGTTCTATTTTTGTTCATCAGTTTATGTTGTTCATTATATTCCACAAATGAGTGATGATATGCGAGCTTTTAAATAATTATTCAACCACTGCTGCTTACTAAAAATGTACGTACCCTGTTAATTCAATTAAAATAACTGTAATCATATAGACTAAAGATAATTATTTGACAATTAGAGAGTTGTTAGGAGAAAAACACATTCCTCAAAATGTAACTTTTTATAAATGTTCATTTAATTTCATTCTTATTAGATAATTATCTTGATGTTAGAATAGCGGCCCATTTTTTTCCAAATCATTATTTGCATAACAGTAACCAAACGTAAGCAACAAAAATAATACAAAAAAAACCTAAGTAAATATTAATCAGGCACATTACTATGTAGATTTTCAGTTTTCTATGTAGCTATAATCAGAATATTTCAAAAGAAGAGTATATTTGCATTTAATGTCGATAATTACAATACTCTGTTCAACATATTTTGTTTTCCACTTGTGAAATACTAGATTCTTGAAAGATAGGACATAATATAAACTGCATATATATTTTATTTAAGGCACAAAAATTGAGAATAAACTTAAAATATAATAAGATAGCAATGTCACATATGAAATATCTGCATGTTCCTTTTATTTTGGGTTTCCCAAATGCTCCATCATATATAATAAAAAATACATATTTTAATCATATATATGTAAGATATATATATATATATATATATATATATATATATATATATATATATATATCCCTACTACCCATTTGTAAATACTTTTGATTATCTAGTAAATATTTATATTTTAAAAGGCAGGCTACAGTTTTATTTTTCTATGTCATTAAAACAGACCACTAGAGGGCAATGATCTCAGTTATAAGTGAATGGATGTAGGTCCTTAAAATAAATGAGTAGTTATGCCTAATGTTCATTCTTTCCTTTCTCCCTTCCTTTATCCTTTCATTTAAAAACTATTCTTCAGTGCTTACTGTGTGTCTGACGCTAGGGATTCAGAATTAAAGAAATCAAATCAAATACTGCCCTCTCTATCCCTGTGTCTCTGCATATACACATAGGCATGTACATTTAAAAAACAAATGGCTTTAGTACATTCCTTTAGTTTTTATTTCTTCATAATTTCTTATATTTATATTTTTAACATAAATGCAGTGTTCTAGAGCAAAATCAGATATTCAGCCTTTACCAGACAAGTTGTAGTACAGAACGTGGGCCTCCCCAACACTGCCCGTCAAAGAGCAGCTTTGGTATTAAGTATATTAATAAGTAACATCTATAGCCCAGGGGATGTTCCACAACTCTGTCCAAAATTTGCCTCAAAATTTTCCTAACCCATTTTGTACAGCCTTGATATACAAAGAGAAAAGTGGTTGAGCTGTTGTAAGAGACAATTAAAGTCTTCCTCAAGTCCCCATGAGTCAGTGCCCTGAGAAACAGGTGGGACGATTTCATAATTTTGTTGGTTATTAAAGGACACTGACACCCTGGGGATATTGATTCTGAAAGACAGAAAGAATAGCTGGAAAGCTCTTTTGGTGACAGAGAAGTTAATGATTTTGTGATTCACCCAAGAGAAACTCCTTACAAGCTTTGATAATTACAGGGCAGCTAGTGCCACTGCCGACCTCATCAGATTAGCTGGAGCTGAGATCCATGGTAGAAACTGAACCTAAATACTACAAAGGAGTGATATGCATACATTTTTAAATTGTGTTTGCATGTGTGTGTTTTCTCCAATGAGAGATTGCTTTTAATCCTTGTTGATCTTAGATCCAAAGTGCTTTCAAACATGCTTTCATGGCTTGCTAGATACTCCAGACACGCTCTGCCAAGCGAGGTTGGCGCGTGGGGGAGGCGGGGGGGGGGGGGGGGGGATGGAAGCGCCTCTCTTCCAAATGCCAAAAATGATTCTCACATAACGAGTGTTGTGTTAAATGCTCAACTTCATTAAATTGCACAGGGGGGAAATTCCAAGATACAGAACCTGATAGAGAAATGTTGAAGCACCAGGTCACAATCTACAGTTATTTAGCTAGTGTTTTTTCTCCACTTACTCCTTCAGAAGACATATGCAGAGCTCCCATTCAGGCTCCACGGGTACAGCGGTAACAGATCTGCTCTCCTTGTCTACCTTCTAGAGAGAAAGTGCATGGTCCCTGCTAGATGCATAAGATATCCCTTTGAAGGTTTTCCTCTCACATGTGGGGGAAAGACACAGAAATTCAGAACTATGCAAGGGGCAAAAATAGAGAAACATAGAAATGTGTACCCAATATTGAAGCAGAGGTGGACGTTTTCTTCTGAGGAGATGGGGGTGGGGAGTAACATCCTGGGCATGGTCTGGAAGAGGATTTGAGGGAAGAAGATTGCTTTGTCAAATCATCTTGTTTTGGAAGAAAACTGAAGGACGCATAGAAAATACTAGTTAGACAAAGAGGAGGCAGCATGCCAAGTACTGGGAACCTAGCGGTTTAAGACTATGGCAATACACGTGAAATATGCAAATAAACAGGGCTGGAAAAGGAGGCAGGAGGAAGGACTAGAATGTGAAGGGCCCCATGCCTACAGAGCATTGTGACTTATTTTAGTTGGTAATATGGGACCATTTATGTATTTTAAGCAGAGAGATACCCTTGAACTTGATGATGGAACACATAAAAATTATTTTTTAAATGTAAAAAAGGTATGAAAAAGTAGTACTTTTGCATTTCACACCCACAAAAATATAAACTTATGAAGATCTGAATAATAGAGTGGAGTTCAGCAGTTATTCCTATGTTTATAGATCAGGATATTGACAGAGAAATTGGTTGCAGTATTTTCAACCAAGCATGGGAGATTTCTTATTCACAGCTAGCAGTCATCTATTCCTCTTCTCCAGGAACAATGTAGTAAGGGAAACTTGTCATGGATCTAAAAAGAGTTCAGGTGTAAAAAGCAATGAGAGAACTTCACCTCTCAAAATCTCTGGGCCTTCAAGGCACCCAGGGAAGAAATTTTTATGTAAATAACTGAATGATTTAAGTATATTTAAATTGATATCTGCTTACCCATAAAAAATAAAATCTAAAATTTGCCATTTCTCACATTTTAGTAGGCTCAGAGATTCTCAACCTGAAATTATAGTTGTTTTGTTAATGATTGTGATAAATTAGATTTTCAACTCATTTTAATGACAGGTTCCTGGAAACATGCTTAGGTATTTTCTGCTACTGCTTAAAAATATTTTTTTAAAGTCCTAGGTTAACTGGTAAGAAATTAGTATAAAAATCCATTTTATCAGGCGATAAAAGTCATTTCTCAGATGTGTTCAACTATTAACATAGTCAATATTTTTAAAGAAAACAAAATCCTTGATCAGTTAATTAATGTACCTTATAGATGCTGTCTATATGTACTTCAGCCCCAGGCAAAGGTGTCTCTCAGTGTAAAAAAAAAAAACCATCTGTTTCCTTGAATGAGATTAGCATAGCACCTCCACAAGTAGTTTGACACACCTAGTTCTTGTCATGGTGTTTAATATGTAAATCACACTGAATGACTGAGACTAAAAGCAAAGTGACAGTGACTGCCATTAACCATGGATCACATCCCAGCATGTAATGCAATTATATGGCAGGACACAACTAATGTGGGCTGCCCTGGTGGGAGAAGGGCGAAAATATTGAATTTTCCTTTGTAATCTATTTACATCTGGAAATGGGGGCATTAGTCAGATTAAAGTTCAGAATGCCAGACGCACACAGGCCCGGTGTGCTAAGTGGTGCCATTCATAATGTGATAAGAAGGTAATGGTTAGGGAAACAAATATATTATGACCCCACTGATTCAGGGGGCAATTTTCTCTTATAAACTTCCATTTCTGTTACACTGTTTCAGGATACAGACGGAAATCTTTTTGAAATGTAAAGCTCTGTCAGCATTATTAAGAATCAGCACTACTTTTCCTTTTCTCTCATGAGTAGACGAAGTATATTGAATTTTAATAGTAATTCATAATAATTTTCACCCAGAGTTTAAGCTTAATATATAGTATCAAGACACATGAACCGAACTATTAAAATGTACATCTCCTCAATTACTTTATTTCTACAGCTGAATATATTAAATTAGAATACACCAAATTTAAGAAACAGGTGAAGTGGGATGGAGGGGCTTCAGGCAACAGCTTTAGAACAGCTTGGAAAATCTCTTTGAGTTTTCTGGGAGTTGGAAAATTCAAACCTAATGATTTTTCTTGGATGCTCATGTATTACCAATAATCATGACAAGCCTCTTAACTTGTTTCTCCCTCTTTCCCAAAGCAGCTTTCTGACAATACCATTTTGTCAGTCTCAGAAACACATCTTTGTTTTTCCCTGGCCTCTTTCACCAGAAGGTATTTATACAAGATAATGGTTCCAAGATTATAGATAGCGAATAATAACTCAAGATCAAATTTATTGTAGATATGTTTGATTAGCTAAGGAGTAACTCAACTAACAAAGTATGAATTTATATCTAAAGGCCAATATACTACAGTTTGCATATCTAAATTAAGAGAACAGAAACATTTTATGCTCTGAATTAAGAACAAACTTAAAGTAAATACACACACTTAAAAATGTGTCTGACCTTAGTATGCTTTGACTAATTTATAAAATTTTATAGTTCTATTGGCCCTTGAAGTGCACTGAAATTCCCTTTGTGCTGGGTTAATTCTTGTACAATAAGCTCCTCCTCTAGAAGCCTTCATTGGCAATCTCCACAAGTTATTATAAGTTTCTATAGTTTGCTGTATCTTCCCTTTAAGACACTTATTACAATGGCAATTCGATAATTATCTAAATCACTCTTCACTGCTTATCTATTACACGGGCCTGTGTGTTCCTTGAGGGTAGGAATCACACATCCATTATATTTACACTGAATCTTTAGATACCAGAAAGCTGCCTCACAAACAGTAGGGATTCAACAAATATTTATCAAATGAATGAATATATGAATAGTGGCTTATTCCTGGATATTTTCCCAATTTAATAATATACTACCTTAAAGGTATTTAATTTCTTGTTTCTGAAATAAATACACATTAGGTGTATGGTTCTCCCAACTTCTTTAGGCATCTTTCAATTTGCATAGAAAGACTTAGGAGATGTTTACAATATATAAATGACAGGAAAAGAAACCCTAAGTAACCTGAATAACTAACAATGATTCAAAAATAGCATCAATGATATCTCACTTCCTATGCAATATATCTTTTAACTAGTATACATGTAACTAATTTACTAATTATAAGCCAATTCCTAATTGTAGTACATTCATAGATCATGCTGCTTTCACATACATCTTCTCAATAAATTATTACAAGGGTCTTAGGGTAAAATGTTATTATCTATATCTTACCAATGGGCAAACTGAGGCTTAGAACATTAAGGGTCCTGCCCAAATTAAAACAGCTGGTAGATGTTCCAAACAGAATAGAATCTGTTCAGCTTTCTACTCTGAATGAAATCCCAGTGACAGAATTCTAGGAGTATTCCAAATCTTGCCCTTAAAATAATGTATTAGTCTTAGTATCTAAGTTTTCCCTTGTTAGCAGAATAAAGTGGATAATTGAAAGCATCTAAAATTTTCCTTTATGATAGACAAAGAAAGAAATATTAAGCATGAATAATACAGCTAAGTAGCTGTAATCATCTACTATGCATAACCAATAGTCAACAGATGGTCAAAATAGATCTAAGAGGGAAAAAACACACTTAAATATCTAGCATGAATTTTTTAAATAATGCACCTTAAAATTAAGGTCAATTTTTTTTCTTTAAAAAAATCAACCTCAGCAATTCTTACTTTTAAAGATAACATTTTTCTATTTTAGGGCTGTATGATGATTTCAGCCAAGAAAAACTTGGAAGTCTAAAGAGTGTATATAGATGTTGCAAATTTTTTATAAACATTAACTAAACAATCTCTAAATGATGTGGTATTGTGCATGTATATATATATATTGAAGAAGGGCATGCATGTATGCACATATTAAATTTTGTATTATAACTTGTAAACTGTGCCTACATAGGACAACTCAAATACAAAATTGAGTAACTATAACTACATGCTTTTGGTCTGGATCACCCAGGCAGAAACATCTTCACTACTTTTTTCCCTCAATATTATAGTAACAATATAACACCTACATTTTCCATTATAATCCCTAAAAGAAATCAGCTATAGTCCATCATTTTATTTGAATTAAAAGAAAATGTGATTAAAATTCATACTTGAATAAAATATGGTTTCTTGAACTAATCCCAGAATATAGTTCCTTCAGACACAGTGCCAGAACATGAATTCTGAACCAGAGGTTCTAAATGTTAAGCAAACGAAGACAATATTCACAGACATAGAATATTACATCATTTGAAATATTCTCCGTTCATTCAAGCAAAACATACTAAGCATTGAGCATACAGCGAAGAGTAAAAACACACATGGCCCCATTTTGATGAAACTGCTGGAGTTGGGCCAATTTTTCAGATTATGAAGGTCAAACACCTTCTTTTCAAAGATTTTTGACTGGTGGGCAGTGAAAATTCAAGGACGAGTGTGTGTGAGCACCCGGTGGTGGTCAGCGTCCTGTTCGGAGTGGGCAGATGGCCTTTAGATGGGCGGAATGATAGATTTGCAAAATATCCCACTGCTTCCAGGGTGTAGGGTGTTCCTCAGTGCTGTCTCTAAGTCCACCGCCTTTGCAATCAAAGTAACATGCTCATCAATTCGAATACACATTTTTACATCAACATCTGCATCTGCTGTTTATCATCTTTTTAAAAAATTGAATTTATTGGGTTACATTGGTTAATAAAGTTACATAGGTTTCAGGTATTTAATACATCATCTGTATATTTTATTGTGTGTTCACCACCCCAAGTCAAGTCTCCTTCCATCTCCATTTATCCCCTCCTTGACTCTCTTCTACCTCTGGTAATCACCATGCTGTTGTCTGTGTCTATGAGTTTTTGGGGGGTTTTTTATGCTTAATCTCTTCACCTTTTCCATCACCCCCCCCCAACAGCCCTCCCCTCTGATAGCTGTCAGTTTGTTCTCTGTCTCTTTAAGTGTTGAAGAGCCAAGCCACAGAAGCCATCATTTCAACTACACATTTAAAAATCTTTTCTTGAAATGACACTTCCTACGTGCCCTAAAGGACTTATAGCGAGTGCCCAGTTACTGTTTTCCCATGATACATACTCATAGAGAGCACTATAAAAGGAGAACTGAACCCCAGGATAGAGGTCTATGAAGCATGAAATAATGGAAGAGCTTAAGAAGGGAAAGCATTTGCTCATGGCTCAGTCACTCACTGATCAGCTTTCTTTTCTCTGAATTGGGACATTACACCTTTTCTCCTTACTGAAAGATGAATTCTGAAGGTTGAATGTAATAACAGATAGACATTCCTTTATAAAACTTAAAGCTATATACAAAACCTACTAATAATACAAATATGAAAGTGTTATTCAAATGCAAGACACTATTATTTTGCTCCTTAAATCTAACTCAAAATATCTTGCTTCCTCCAAATACAATTTTTACTTCTTTGAATGCTGCCCTTTCTTCATTTTGTTGTTCATTTATACTTTAATCTATGAATTAAGAGGTTTCTAAGCCCCAATGACCTTATGAAGGAATCAAGCTTATTACATATAAATATATGACTACCGGAGGTAGGATGCTTAACAAACACAACAAAAAGGATAAAGAGGGTGTTATAGCTATATCAACACACACACACACACACACACACACACACACAACTAAAAACTAAAACAATGCAGAATCTTGAAACAGAATGAAAAAGGAGAACCATAGTAAACTGCTGCTATACATATGATAAAATTTTCAGAATTAAGCTACTAACTCAATAGCACAGAGATATATTCTTCCAGGTTGGGATCATGCTATTTCTGTCCCTATACTGGAAATTGAAAATATTTTATGGTCATGAAAAGTTGGAATTGAGACAGCATTTAAAAAAAAAAAAGGGATACCATTAAGAAGGGACATCTGGTCATTTTGGCATGATCACATTTCTGTTACTCAGTGCAAATAAATTCTTTATGAGAATGTGTCATTGATTACATACTCTGCATTTTAGCACTGTTTCTAAACATACTGTAAATTATGTTAAGCAACTCAGTGAGTCTCTGATACAGCTTTTTTTCCCCCTCAAGCAAAAAGATACTGTTTGCTTCAAAAAGAATAAACTAGTAGACAAACCACATTTATAAACTCTGCAAGTGACGAGAGTGATGTTAAAACATCTGGGACATGTTAGAGACTGCATTAACTCTAATCACGGATCACATGATGGCAGAAGGTTTTTTCTTTAATGAGGAGAAAAAAACTGAGATAGTGAATGTGTTACTCAACATAACCCTGAAGTTCTTGTCCAAGAACTGATAAAGAGCTAGAGAGAAGGCCTTACCCCGCCAGGTTTCCAGGACTCAGGCCACACAATCTCCTTCATGTTTGGCCTATGTGTCAATGGTGACAGTGTCTGAAAACACAAAGCCCATTTTCTCACTCCAATAAATCACAGGCTACCCAGCACCCAATATTTACATTGAACAAGAAGATGATCCTGTTCCCTTTCTTCTAGCAACACTCCATTTATCTGTTAATTGACTAACTTAGAAAAGAGGTCGCTACAGACAAGACTCCATATACAATGTTAAAATTTTAATCCCATCAACTGTAACATACATGAGAAAACCTGACTTAGAAATTACGCCATAAAACAGAGTGAAAATATTTTTAAATGTTGACTTTAAATATAAACATTTACAGGGAAAACCATATGGAGATCCAACATCAGATGCATAAACATGGAGAAAGGCCAAAGAAATTAACTACAAGTGCAATAGCTCACCTTGAAAGAGGTTTCTCATATTCAACACGCACACGAATAATCATCCCACTTCAAAAAGTGCTTTTCAGCCATTTAGTCTTCAAGAATTGTATATTTATTTATTTTTTTTAGAGGAAAGCAGTCAAACCCACTTTGTGTTTGGTGACTGAGCTCAAAGAATAAGTAAAATATGACTCTCCCATTGATGAAGACACTGCTTTCCTAAGATATAAGTTCTTATAAATGAACATTGTGTTTTTAATCCTCACCTGAAGATATGTTTTCTACTGATTTGCAAGAGGAAGGGAGAGGGAGAGAGAAGAAATATCCATATGAGAGAGAAACATCAGCCTCCCATATGCACTCTGACTGGGATAAATCCTGAAACTTGGGTATGTGCCCTGAACAGGAATCGAACCAGGGACCCTGAGGTGCACAGGACAACACTCCAACCAACTGAGCTACACCACCAGAGCTAAACATGTATTTTTAAAACAAGGCATAGATGCTCCAGTAAAATATATATAATGTAATATTTAAAAATATAATTGCGACACCCAGAGAATATATTAACTTGGATGTCTTAGTGCTAGAGTATTAGAGAAATTGGTAGCAGTATTGTTTCCAAAAGTGTCTTATTTGAAATTCCTTTTTAAGTTGAGAGAGAGAGAACATTTGACTAGAGGAGCAGTTCCCTATTTTCTATGAATCGCACTTTCAGAAATGTTGCTTTAAGTTTAAATAAACATTTGGAAAATGTTGCTTCAGGACACAGAGAAAAGGGAATTGAAGATAATTTTATGATGATGCTTAGGTACATTGTTAAGCTACAAGCAGCTGGTTAAGAAAAAAAGTTCTAAGAGTGAAGTAATTGATGCCTGAACCCACTAAGAAATGGAACTGGGTGCGTGGCTTTAGAGCAATGAGTTTGAATCCCCAAGAGAAGTGAGAATCCATTTGGAGGGAGAAACCAGAGATCTCCCTTCAAGCCATCATACCACCCATCATTCCACAGTGATTAAATGATTTCTCCCCTTTATAGACCGTAAAATAGACTTCAGATTATTTCATCATCAGCACCATCACCATTACTTACACCCATTGACATAAAAAACTGCTTCATTTATTAATTCAGAAAACTTCCACAGAAAAACAAATATAAATACTCCACGCATGCATGCGCGCGCGTGCGCGCGCGCGCACACACACACACACACACACACACACACACACACACACACACATTTTCTTTATTAAGCCTTTCCTCCTTCAAGTGCTGACTGAAGCAACATTTTGATTGAAACGCACTGGAGTGATGTACAATCAACCCACCTGCCTAACTGCTTCACAGCAAACACTTTCTGATGTGAATGCAACAGTGGAATTAATTGTGGGAGCATTCATTAAATGTTTTAATTGTCCAAATGCATAAGGGAAACAGAAAGAAGAGACTTTTTATGAATTTCCCAATTCTTCCACTGTCTGCCCTACTTACCTTCAAACCTAAATTGCAAACATAGCTGAAGGTATTTTTGTCTTTCCTAGCTGCAAATGCCTGCATCTCTAATAGAAATGATTTACAAAGAGATTTGGGAACATGCTGACTTCCTAATGAAGAAGGTCTATTCCCAGAGCAGTCATTAACCGTGATATCACAAGTGCCTGAACCACTGGGAATCATACATACTGTTCCATGAGCAATGCCAAGATAGATTCTTCGCCTTTCAAATAAGCTGAAGTACACAGGGTCTCTATCACCGCCCCCCCCCCCCCCCCGCAAATGTTGATATGCATGAAGAAATTGAAGCTCCAAAAAGGTAAATACTTTCTGAAAGTCACACAGCTTCTCGGATCTCTAGATACACAACCTAGAACAAGATCTTTAGATCTCTTTACAGATCACACTACTTCCACATACAGACAATGAAATATATTTCTACGTGTATCAATGTTTTGTTCTGTCATTGTTCTAAGATTCTCCAATTACCCAATTAACTCAAGACAAAAGGATGGGCTTTATCTCAAGTGAGATTCAAACCCAAGTCAAGAGTAAACTTCAAGATTACTTTTTTCATTTTTTATGATGGACTGGCTCATATTTGGTCTAGGTATATTAATTACTATAACAAACTCCAAAATCCAGAATGGTGAAACATGATGGACGTTTATACCTGAACTCTGATATAAATACTTGATTCAAAGAGATTGGGGAAAAATGAGCAATTTTTTTCTCTAATTTATTTCTGGCTTAATTTCATATTACATACTAAATTATACTCCATTTTCTTAGATCATCTACAAATCTGTCCCTGGCTGAATAGCTATATGTGAAAAATATATTATTGAAGCATTTTATAAAAATTTAGTTTCTGTATTTGATTTCCAGATATTAAATTATATGTAAAACAATGTTTGAAAAAAAACCTATCCATAAAAGAATTAAAAACCCAAACCCCTCATTTCTTCATATGTTAGTACCCTACAAATGACCAGGGGCTTTAAATGATCAATTTTGAAAGTGTAGTGCTATTTTTTTCCCAGTAAAAATGGTCAATGCTGGAGGAAAGAAGGTATGAAAAAGAGTGAAAGCACCCACAAGTGTGAATGAGAAGTGAGGGAGGAATGGAGAGAGGGAAGGAAGAACTGGAAGGAAGCAGGGAGGAGAAAAGGAGAGGAAATAGAAAGGATGGGGGAAAGAAAGGAGGAGGCAAAGAAGGAGAGTTTGTACTAAAATTGTAGCAATGTAATCTTCTTTAAAAATTTTTATATTTTTATAAAATTTTTTATATTTATTATTTTTTATATTTTAGAGAGAGAGGAAGGGAGGCAAAGAGAGAGAGATCAGTTGCCTTCCACACACACCCTAACAAAGGATAGAACCCACAACCTGGGTATTTGCTCTGACCGGGAATGGAACCAGCAACCTTTTGGTGCCCTCACAATACCCAACCAACTGAGCCACACCCGCCAGGGCATAACAATTTAATCTTTATGAGGAGATTATTAACATAAAAAATAACCTACAGCCCTAACCAGTTTGGCTCAGTGGATAGAGCATCGGCCTGCGGACTGAAGGGTCCCAGGTTGGATTCTGGTCAAGGGCATGTACCTGGTTGCAGGCATATACATCCCCCAGTAGGGGGTGAGCAAGAGGCAGCTGATCAATGTTTCTCTCTCACTGATGTTTCTAACTCTCTATCCCTCTCCCGTCCTCTCTGTAAAAAATCAATAAAATATATTTTTTAAAAAATAACCTACACAATATGTAATTTTTTAAGACCTTAGAGAGAGAAAAGTGTTCTGTATTTCCAGTCTTTTAAAGTGCAGGATAGGGAGTGGACTGCCAACATCACAGTGGCCTTTGTTATCACCACTAACCTTCAGTGCCCAGGGCTACTGCCATCCCCAGAAGAATTCTTAAATCACTCCAGTATTTTAATCTTAGCCTTTTTTTCCTTTTTCTCCTAATAGTGAATCTGTACCTATAATAGAGACTGCTGGGGGAAATTGCATGTATTCCAAGCCATACGTTCTCAGAATTATTCTATTCAAAGATTCCAAAGTCTTCTGGTTTTGAGCTACACCAGGGAGCAGGGCAAGACATTAAGGGCCCCTTATATTTTCAGGCAAATCACAATGCATTTCAACAACATAAGTACCCTGGTACAAAACAGGTAGCCATTGCTCTGTTCCCACCTTAAGGAAACCTACCAAGAAAGGCAGCTCCTAATTCAGCCAAAGGTAATTCTTTGAAGAAAGGAACAGCTGTGATCCCTTAGCCGCCAATATCACAGCAGCTGGGGGGTGCTTGCACTGGGCCAGTAAAGGAGATGAGAACAGGGGAACAGCAGCATTCACTGTAGTCCTGCTCCTTAGAGACCTCCCATCACCTCTCTTCTGACACAAATGATCATTTCTTCATGTAGAAGAAACAGACATTAGGACAGACAAGTTATGATTGTTATTTGGGATAGAATGTGGGCGCGTAACTGATTAGGGGCATAATTTGTGGAAGAATGCATGGCTGAGAGAAAGAGAGAGAGAGAGAGAGAGAGAGAGAGAGAGAGAGAGAGAGAGAGAGAGAGAGAGAGCAATATCCAAAAACATTACTATACTAGTCTCACTAAACTGAGAATGATGCAGGGATGCTACTGTATTCAAAATTGAAAGAACAAGATAACTAATAACAAAATATTTTAAATCCTCACCAGAGGATATTTTTCCATTGATTTTTAGAGAGAGTAAAAGACAAAGAGAAATATCAATGTGAGAGAAACATATCGATTGGTTGCCTCTGGGGAGGAGCCTGCAACCCAGGTACTTGCCCATGACAGGAATAGAACCTGGGACCCTTCGTCCCACAGGCCAACGCTTTAGTCACTGAGCCAAACCAGCTAGGACCAAAATAATTTCAATAATTGCAATTAATATGACATGCAATAAAAGATCAAATGTAAACTTAGAGTCAATTAGATTTCCAATTCCAAATATACAATAAATTAAATTGAAACCGAATTACCTTCAGGATAAATGTCAAAAGTATCAACGCCTTAATAAGATTTTTAAAAGCCTAAATTTCACCTCTATTAAAGTTATACACATAATTTATTGATTTTTTTTTCCAGAAAGAAAATGAGGAGAACTATAGGTCAACCTAAATAGGACCCAACTAAATAAGCAGTTAGAAACTTATTACATCAGAGATGTGATTTAAATTCTAGAAGTTATCAATGCTTAAAATAATCATTAGCTTACATGCCAATTTCTTTCAGCAGGCCAAATACCCTGCTCTGCGCAATGTTACCCTTCATCTTCAGGGACATAGTGGTAATTCAAAAAGTGTTCAAAAAGCTGAATTGAAATGGATTTTGGAAGACTGTACAGATTCATCAATCCAGTGATGGCTGAGCCATCAGGGAGGCCAGAGTGTGAGGGTAAGATTAAGAACTGCAAATCAGACAGGTTTAGGCTTCAATCCTAGCCCTGAATTTAGCTGTTGGCCTTGGACAAATCACTATAAACAACAGAGCCTCAGTTTCCTCATCTTCAATACTTCCTTGTGTTGTTCAGAGGAGTTAGAAGAAATAATACATAAATGGCACCTTGCATGTTTTAAGCAACAGGGCCTGTTATTGCTGCTGCTGCTGCTACTGCTGCTGTTAGGAGATGAGCAACATGCATTTAAGTGGAGGTCACAATCTGGCAGGCAGCTGGCAACAGTCCACCTGCATGCAAGTTTTCTGTAGCCTGTCTGCCTGAGAAATTTCAAACAAAAAGCGAGGTTTCTGGCTTTTCTTGACAAACTGAAGGCTGTCACCATATTGGGCCCATGCTCCTGCAGTGAGGACCTGAGCCTTGCATGTCAGGCAGGACTGTGCTCTCTGGTTTGTCATAGTCCCTAACAGTGCCCGTCATCCTCCACTCAGCACAACTACTCAGGTAACCTCAGTGGTTCCAGTAGATGGTGACCTTTGAGTTTGCCAAGGAAGAGTAGGACTCAGAGGCAGGAAATAGAAATCTGCACAGGGCCGTTGAGGATGTAGTGCTGTGTGGTTAGAAGCAGCAGGATCTTGGAGCCAGGGGCAGGACTTGTCACCCTAGGTCTCCATTAACACCTGTGTGAACTCGGGGCTCTATAGGGGTCTGTTTCCTCATCTATAAACTATAGGTACCCGGTAGGTCAGGTTTCTGAACACAAGGCAAGTCAGCTCCCCATCTGGGTTTCAGCTTCTCATGTGTTCTTTTTTTGAAAAAGATGCCAAATTACTGGGTCACTGAAGCCTGGCCAAATCACTGAAAGCCCTCTCTCCACATGGCCCTGTCAAAAAAAGAAACATTGCACACAGAGTTGATGGAACACATTTGGAAGCTCAAATGCCAAAAGGAAGTATAATATACATAATAGTAGCAATTTTGAGAATGCCCTTTCCTGTGTCGCTGGCCTTATGCATTAGTTCTAGCTGAGTAAATATAACTATTTCCCCAGGTTTATTCCTCTTCCTAAAATACCAATGGATGCTCAAGTACTAGTGCTCATTAAATCTGCTTGATAATTCTTCTTGGGAAAAATTCCAAACTTATCCTCTTATGACTTTGCAGAACTACTTTTTAAAATTGAGGTATTTAATCATCATTCATTCGTTCTGTGTTTTTTATTTTATAATTTTTTAATAAAATAACTTGTAATTTCACAAGATAAAAAGGTGAGAAGCACATGTAACTCAAAATGTGTCACCAACATTCTCATCCAAAATAAGTACGTTTGAAAAAAATAACCTCATGTAATCCTCATAACAATGAGCTGAGGGCTATTTCAAAAACAAAGATATACAGAGCAAATATAATCTGCTTATGTCCAAGATAATTGTTTGGAAATACTACTCCTTTTCAGTCCAAAAATCCATTTCAGTCCTTACAGTTGGATTTCTACATAATCTGTAGTAGAAATTAACTAACGCAAGTAAACCAAATGATAGAAGTTTACTCATGGTTTTCTCTATGATGTGTTCTTGCTGTTGAGTAGCCATGGGCTGCCCCAAATCAACATGTTAACACAACCTCTCAAAGCAGATGGCCATTTAATGACAACTCACAGTAGGAGAATGATAACTAACTAGAATGGGAGAAAAGAGAAGAAAATATATTCTAGGTTTTCAAAATAAATCTTAATGTCTATTACTTAAAAAAATCTATTACTGGAAGCAAACTATTTTCTTTCCCACAGCACATTTTATTTTTAAAAAATCATCTAGGCATCATGAAGAGTGAAAGTGCACAGATAAAGCACAGTCTATTATTGGACAAGGGCAAGGAAGTAGCTGTTCTGGTTAATCAATTATTCTCTTCAATTTCATAAAAATAAATTTTCAAAAGTATGGAATAAAGCAGTGACGGCGAACCTTTTGAGCTCGGCATGTCAGCATTTTGAAAAACCCTAACTTAACTGTGGTGCCGTGTCACATATAGAAATTTTTGATATTTGCAACCATAGTAAAACAAAGATTTATATTTTTTATATTTATTTTATATATTTAAATGCCATTTAACAAAGAAAAATCAACCAAAAAAATGAGTTCACGTGTCATCACTGGAATAAAGTATACTTAATTCTAAAACCACTAAGAACATAACCTAACTTTTTCCATTGCGATTGAAAGGGCATTGCAGGATTTTGTAGTCAGTTTCCTGGTAGGGTGATTATTCACCCCATTTTTCCAGGACAAACCCAGATTATGCTTGTTGTCCAGGAATAATTCTTAATAGCTTTCCTTTTCACTCACAAAAATGACCTAATTTGGGCAATAATTATGTGGTCTCCCTACCTCTAGGTCACTATTATGCATCTAATTGTCCATTCAACACACTGTAGACAGATCTGTAGGTTCGGTGATCCAATTATACTTGATTTTAAAAATGCTCTAAAAAATGTTCGCCATACAAAATACAAATAAATATATTTCTACACAAATTTTAGTCAAGTTAAGGTTAAATTTAGGTTAGTTAGGTAATGAAAAACAAGTTTTAATAAAGAATGGTCAGAAATAATTTAAAGTTATTAAACTAGTAATATTAGAACAAATCTATTGCTTGCAATAACTATGAAGTTTTACCTTTCTGTCTGACAATCTAACACTGTATAATAAATGTATTCAAGTTAAAAACAAAGTTGAATATAGGCCCTAAATGAGCCTCTCATTTTCAAAGTTGAAATAATATTCTCAAAATAAGTCAACTTTGCCCTATGTTGGGGGTTTCAAAAACTACTCATGTGGATTGGAAATGACCCTAAGGTAGTTATATTACCAACATTACAAAACCAACAATAAAACCCCAAAAGAATTATTATTTGTATTAATTCCCTCTTGAATAAAAGTAGCTGAGAGTTCAATTTTAAATTTTTTGAAAAAAAAAAAAAAAGTAGCACTGAAGAAAGCAATAATAGGAACCAAAACATGTCTTTGTGATATCCTAAAAAGCATGGCATCATAGCTTTTTAGGGTATAGTTTTGAGTCAAGTGACAATATTAAAAAATCAATATAAGAACTCTACAAATAAATGAAAATATATAAAATAAAATGACAAATATTGACTAAATTCATAATCAAACAAACATTAATATGCAGCATATATCAGTATTTTCCAAATTTTACATTATTTGTCATATTTTTCTTGCCTTTTACAGTTTTATACTAATTACTTAATAAATAGTATTTATTGAGAAATAATAGTTAACTCACTTTTAATCACAGGGGTATATGACTGAAAATTGGGGCTTCTGATTAGTATTACCACTGAGTTAATAATGTTCAATATTTTTAAAAAATATTCTTTAGTAAAAATTGTTATTTGTTAAGCTTTGCAACCTTAAGATTTGAAATATTGGAGTAGTTCTCAGCCTCTGTAACTTCATGGTCTTCAACTCTGTAGTCTATAGCAGAGATTTTCAACCAGTATGTCATAGCACACTGGCATGCTGCAAGAATTTTTAGAACATGCAATACTTGACTATTTAGTCAGTAGCACTGACCTAATTTCCCTTATATTGTCAAATGAAAAAATTACAACAGCTAACACAACAATAGCCATCTGGTGTGAATGAATCAAAATTATACCTAATTTTCTTGTCTTTTGGCAAAAAATAGATATTTGGTGTGCAGCAGAATTTTAGTAATTATTTTGTGGGTGCCATGGGGGTTGAAAATCACTGATCTATAGAGTTATCAATATTAATATATGTATTTTTATATATATAATAAACATTCATGATTATTTTTATTTATTATTATTTTTTAAATTTATTTCTATTGTTGAAAGTAATACAGATGTCCCCTTTTTTCCCATTGATGCCCCTCCATCCCATTCCTGTCCCCTCCCCAGCCCTACACCCTATTTCTGTCTGTGTCCATGGGTTATGCATATATGCATATAAGTTCTTTGGTTGATTTTCAGATTGGTGGGTCAAATGAGAAACAGCATTTGTTAAAAATTATCAATACTTCATTTGAGAGAATGCAGGGTGATTTTCTTATTAATCTAAAATATAAAGTTTCTTTACAGGTATGCTTGAATACGATGAGTTCAGGAACTTTTAATAAGATCCTACCATGTACATTACTATGACACTAAACTGCAAAGTCACGTCGCACTCTTTTCCCACATTCTTCCCACATTTTTATTTTCACATTTCTGAAACTGGAAAATACCAGAACTTCAGAAATATTCATTGGCATTCCAGATACTGTTTACCCTAGCAATACTCTTAGTTTCTCCAAATGACAAAAGGCATAAAAAACATTTAAAAAGCCTTTATTAAAGGGAGAGTAAGAAGTAAGAATACTACAGCTCTAAAAAGTATTACTTTCAAATTTAAAATTAATATTTATCAATTATCTATCTTTTCCAACACTTGTGAACAATGTTAGGCAAAACATTCCTGTGTTTTGAAATTATAATCTAAGTTTCGGAATTATCCATATAGATCCCTCAACCCTTACAATTTAAAGTGACTCAAATAATTTCAGTTAATTATAGAAATTTTTACAATTGACTTTGAAGTAGTTCTACAGGGTGCTTATGCTTAACTCTGCCCACTTTCCCACCCATGGAGATTCATGCAACAGGTCCTCCCTCCACTTCATACATCCTTTAGCCTGAAGTTTAGAGAGAAGGGGGAAATATCTAACACAGCAATCCTCTACCTTCAAGCACTGACGTCATTTTGCAAACATCAGACCACTAAGGAGACCATTACTCAAAATCCAAACAAGTTTTAAAACATGTAAAACTGTATTTAAAAGGAGACAACAAACCTGTACAACTTGACAAACTCAAACTGTTGCTGAGAGATGCGGTAACATCTGGTCTAAAGTAGCTTAGCTACAGCGTATGTAATAAAACAGCTAAATTTGGATTGGAGACTCATTTTGCACTTATCCAGCATAACGTAGCCCTGGGAGAGCAAAGGCAAAGAGCGACTGAAGAAATCAGAGACCAGGTCTCTGTAACTCCTCACTTCACAGCAAAGACAAGAGCTGTCAATAGGAGAAAGCCGAGGGCAGAATTGCTCTCAGAATGGAAAGGTGGAGAAAATGGGAAGAGGTGGAGAATAGAATCCTGCCCAGCTATCACAAAACAACGCCAGTGGCCTTTACGTTAAGTGATTGCAGTGCTTTATACCTTTCTCAAAACTGGCTGAAGAGTGTACCCCTGCCAAAAGTTCTAACCCCAGATCACATTTACCTCTCCTTCAACCTCTTTCGAAATATTTTCATTTATTCTTACATCAATTTCCATCTTGAAGCTTTATATATTGCATCTGTAATATTTCATCTTCTTAAGATGATTTTAAGGTTTTTACAGACAGGCACAAGAAGCTATACTATTCTACCTCACTTATCTCTATGCGATTCAGAAATTAATACTTCCTGAACTGAACTGATCTCAGCTGTACCGAATTATTTTCTCCATCACGAAAGTTAAACCGAACTGTGGTTTGAGAGGATATACTACATATTAAAATGGTTAGAAATACATTCTAAGTTTCACAGCTGCCAATTCTGATCACACCTCTCTCCTCCATGTAAATTTTCACTTTCGCTAGTGAGAATGCACGCAACTACCTCGGTGCTTTGTTCACCTGCATAAACACCGGCCTTACGTGAGGCTTGGCTTCATTTGCTTGACAATCTGAAGCGAAAGAATCCCAAGTGTCCAATGTCAAAACGTGCTGATAAATTACAAATAATAAATATATTATCCACACCTCTTCTTACCCATGTGTTTTTTGGATAATTCTTGAATCTCTCTTCCATATTTGGTGTCCACTTTGAAGAAAGACTGAGACCCTCCACAACTTACATACGTATTTGTAGATGGAGCTATCTTAAGCATAATGTGTCAAGCTTGACTTAAGTTTATTTTAATTTATCTACGGAGATCTTTTCCTTAGCATTTTTGAGGGCTGGTCTGTCCTGGTAAATTTCCAGAATAAATCTTGCATCTTCCTTTGAGTAGGGCAAGATCTTGACATACAACTACTGTGGGAGCTAAAGGCACGTCTGGCAAGAGCAGTGGGTGGCCGACTTCTCCACTTGTGTTCATAGTAATAAATATATGGTTAGAATTCGGCAGGAAGACAAATATTCCCCAAATACGTGCTAAGCACACCTGGGGATGAATGGGTCGTACAGACTCAGCGCAACTCCTCTCCCCATTAGGCAGTAGTCCAGTTCAGGAGGTTCACTCATCCCACAACGTTAAAAACAGCCAAAGTGTATGCTTACTTGGACAAAAAAGAAAGAGAAAATTAACCATTTTAAAATGTAAAAGACTACCCAGGCAATTACATTTTCGTTTTGTTGATTTTCTTTAGTCTGTCCATGCCTTATATAATAGCATTTCCTGTAAGTTAGTGTAAACCCCAGCCCTTGGTGTATACATCAAGGTGAAAGAAAAATCTCTCTATATAAAAGCCCAGTGACCATTACGGTGGATCGACCAGAACGACTAGTGGCTATGATACGCACCGCAGCAGCCAACCAGCCTGATCGGCTGGATCGGCCCCCCACAAACTCACGCAGCTCCACTCCTAGCCTCCCTGCACCTGATCGGCTCCCCCACCTGCTGGGAGCACAAACTGTGCTGTGGGCACCCCTTCTGAGGGGAGACGCCTGCCAGGTATACAGAAGGTATACAGAAGGCACTCAGCAAGGAGTCCGCACAGGTTGTGTTTGCACCTTCATGCTATCCCCCCTTCCCCACCGCAATGCGGAAGGAAGCCTGATTCAGGAACACCCCGTGCTGACCACTCACACGGAGAACACCCTGTGATCAGCATCATGTCCCGCAGACGCCTGAATCCACCTCCAGATGCTACAGACCCAGAGCGAGAAGGCCAGGACTGAGACAGAAGGCCAGGGAAAAGCTGGGCCGCGGACGGCTGTGTTCTGTGTTTGCTGCCTGACCCTGCTCCCCGGCCCCCTCCGCCCCTGGACAGAGGCCTGTGAGTGAGTGAAGAACTATGGCTGTGGCTGTGGCTGTGGCTGTGGCTGCGCCTGTGGCTGAGCTCGGCCTCCTGCCCTCTTGGATAAGCAGGAAACATATTTACGTGCCAGAATCTAAAACCCTCTGTATCGGTAATAGCGCACATAATGCAAGACCCACATGCGTTTCTAAACAGGACTCTGGCTGAGTGCGCACCCCGATTGAAGGTGTGCTCTCCGCCGAGGAGGCTGCTAAGGCTGCTGCTCTCTGAAACAAATGCAACCTGGAGCGGTTTAAAGGGAAAAGGAGATAAAAATAAAACAAAATAGCAACAAGCTCTGAAGCCGCTGTTGATGCCACCAAATCCTTCGCGGTGGTGGTGGTGATGGTGTCAGAGGCCATCTCCCCACGCCCAGGGCTCAGACGGCCAAACTGCTGACACCTGCCAGGTCGCCTGGCAGGGGCCTCATCTAAGGGGCCACTTTCAACCTCCCGCCACCTCCTGGAGGCGGGTGGGCTTGCGGATGGAGGCTTCAGTGTTGAAGCAACCCTGCAGGTGTAGCACAGACACGCGTGGGCGTTTTGATGAGAGAAAACCTACACCATCCCTTCACAAATGTATTTTTCACTGTTCTGAGATCAGGCTCCCAGCCTTGGCAACTCTCAAATAGGCCTGAGCATTCCATTCGCCCAATGCAAAGACTGACCTGGGTTTCACCGAGACTGAACCCTAGGCCCCAGCAGACATGTCCTTTCAAAAGGAAGGTCACCCTGGCTGCAGGTCCTTGCTCTTCGTCACTTTGAATATTTCTTGCCATGCCCTTCTCTACCCAGCAAAGTTCATTTAGAATTGAAGGCCAGATAAAGAGCTTCACAGACAAGAAAAAGGTAAAGGAGTTCATCACCCCAATGGAGGATGAGGCTGGCTGGGCAACCTCCTGTGTCCCCTCCCCCAAGCTGGCCCAAGGCCCTGATCCAGGCAGCTGCAGGACCCCACCTGTGCACGAATTTGTGCACCAGGCCTCTAGTATTAAAATAATAGTGCACTATCAAAACAACTTAGCTAAGTGTATTCTTAAAGTAGACCTTGTATTTTGTAAATCCATGTTTAACATTTCTTTTATAACTTGATTAGAGGTTTTTATTGTAAACACTTTACTGTGTGGATCATTATTATTTCTCCGTACCACTTAGAAAGGATGATGATATTTTATTTCTTTTAGAAAAAGGTGAAAATTGAAAAATGGTATCACTGAAGGGTGAAATTTTATGCAACAATGAGCAAATACCTAATGAATTAATATGCAGTAAATTAGTAAAATTTAAAATGTGTATGAAAGTTTTGGGTCCCATTAAATACAGAATTTGTTTTGTTTCCCTTCTTCAACTTAGAAGTTACAACGGAGAATACTAACTTATATAATTGAAATAAAAACTTTTGGTCATATGCTATAATGAAATCAATGATTTGGTGTCCTTTGAAGCCATGAAAATTCATTTTAGAAAAAAACCTAATTTTTCCATTCATTCAATTTGTTCATGTGATACGCATTAAAATAAAGAGCAAAGCTGTTGGTTACACAATAAATACACCTTTTAACAACTAGAAATTATTTGATGTTGCTAAGTCACCTTTTTCTAAAAATGGAGTCGCGTCTTGTTTCAGACTTCATTTCTTGATAATGTTTAGGCATGTGGAGAATGTGGTTCATGTGCATAAAAGGAATTTATTACATTTACTTCTGTTTACAAAGAAATATTCTTTTAATACTGCTCTCAAGCCAGTTTTTATTTTGATGTTTTCTGGTCTATGTTGACGGTCTCGAAGTCTTTCCCGAAGTAATATTTGCCCCTTTAAACATCTCTCTGGCATTCCATTATGGGCACCTGCTGCCCATAATTACAGGTCTGTCTCCTAACCACTTCCTCTGCTTTATGTCAAGGCAAGATTGAGGCTGCATGATTACAAACAACTACCAGTTAAAGACCACCGCATAGCTCTCAGTGGTAATTATTCAGGGCAAGTTGGGTCTGTGTTTACTGACAAAAAAGATGCAGTTACTTGTTATAATTTCCTCTCTGAAGGCAGTGTAGCATAATCCATAATTTATTTTGGTCACCTTAAAAGTACCGATGAAAATATCTGATTCAATAATGCTTTGTAATGACATATTTCACTATGCTATTTCCTAGTCTAAAAAACAAAAATCCTGCCCGAAGATAACATAGGCTGTGGTCTTAGCACAAATAATATTTCAGACAATGGTCAATTATAGGGAAACAACTGAGTTTAACATGTGCTCCAAATGGATGTATTGTTCTTGACTCTGGGTTCCTCTGTCCCCACCATCACAAACTCCTGCCCCCAACCTTATATTCAGAACAACTTAGCTAAGTGTATTCTTAAAGTAGATCTTGTATTTTGATGATATTTTATTTCTTTTAGAAAAAGGTGAGAATGTTTGTGTCCCCAAATTCATATGTTGAAACCCTAATGCCCAAATATGATGCTATTAGGACATGGGACTTTGGGAGAGTTTTGATCATTAGGGAGGAGGCTTGATGAATGGGATTAGTCTTCTTGTAAAAGAGGTCCCATAGAGATCCCTTGCCCCTACCACAGAGAGAAGGGGTTGTCTATGTACCAGGAAGTGGGCTCTTACCCACATGACCATGCTGGTGCCTTGCTTTCTGACTCCCAGCCTCCAGAACTATGAGAAATAAATATATGTTGTTTTTAAGTTACCTAGTCCGTGATATTTTGTTCTAACAGCCTGAATAGACTAAGACACATACCCTGCCAGAGGCTTGTTTATAGTGGAGAGAAATAAGAAGAAATACTCTGCAGAGCAATTTTGGATGTAATAATAATCTATATAAAACAAAATTTCTTCCACCAGTAGAAACTCCATTTATTTTAGGACTATTATATGCTAGAATTCTACACCTGAAAACGGGAAAGGTTCTCTGAGGACTGTCAACGGGTACTGGTTTGACTTGGAGACCCTTTAAACTCTTGATTCTGTGTTTAGGCAACTTGACCAAACTAGTTAGAGTCCAACTGTGCTCATATTGCTTACCCATCAATTGTCTGAGCTTCATCTCCTTCAACTGCAAAAGAATGCCAGTTCTTCATTACTTAAAAGCCCCAAATTACAGGGTAGACAATCTGAAGTGGATTTCTGAAGGAGATGTAAGGTGATTGGCCTTTTAGGCAGAATCTAAGAGATGGTGAACTTTCATTCCTGAGACTTTCTTCATGGTCCACCTACAACTTCCTATTCAGCTCACTCTGTCCAGTAGCTCTCACAAAAGGATGAAGAAGAGAACTAACTCCACCGCCATGACAAGTCCCAAGTCCCTGGAAGATAAGTTATTCATGAATGAACACAATCTGCATTCATCCACCATCATTCAAAAGATCTACATTACATGCTGACTGTGTGTGTCAAGCAGCTTGTCACGTACTGTTCTAGAGATACTACGGTGAACATGGTTCCTGCCCTCCTCCTACTGACATGCTAGCTGGGGACAAAGGGAAGAGAAAAGAGTATCACCACTGCATGGCAAAGGTAGCCTTATGAAGGAATGAAGGTATAAACTAGATCATAAAGATGGAATGGAAGGCAGCCAGCAGGAAGGGATGGAACGTGAAGAAGGAACACTTGTTCACAGCGAAGGGGCAGGCCGCCATGCTCACTCGCTAACAGCTGGCCAAAACCCTGAAGCACGTCCCCGCCTAAGGCTGCACTGGAGCAATCTGTGTAAGATCTGGTGGAGGTGCCCGGACTGAGGAGACTATAACCACAACGAACCGAGGAATGGAATTAGAGGCCTAAGAACAAATATCACTGTCAGCCAAGTTGGCTGTTAACTCAGAAAGCAAAGTTAACAAAGTTAGATCTGATTCTCGATGCAACAGAGAGAGACATCAAAGGGTTTTAAGCAAAAGCGCTCTATGATGTCATCCATTAGGGTTTTCCTGGCGGATCCTCTTCTGTGGAGGACGGAGAGTGGGGCCAGGCAGGAAGCAGGAAGAACCTTCTTCAGAGATCCATTTGGGAGAAATGGACATATTTGAAACATATTTAGGCAATACATGTCATCTTTTCTAAGAGAACGTCATTAAAGGGTTGAATATGTTTAAATGTTGCAAACATAATTATGTGAGACTATGAAATAATTTAATTTTTGTTTTTTTGAAGAACTTGGCTTTCTAAAATTGCTCCCCTCCCTCCTTAAGAAAATAATAAGCAATGAACATTCATTCTGGCACAAATAAATATTGTTCGTATCAATGAAAAACACACAAAAACCTCAGTAATCAGACAACAGAACTGTATAAGACAGTTCAATGTCCAGAAAAAATGAACTTTTAAGAAGCTTATCTTTATTAAAACAAAAACAAGGGGGGAAAAAGCAGGTATAGCCTAGAAGAAGGGGTTATAAATAGTCTCATCTTTTTAGTGGTTGTGGTTTTTTTCCCCTTTGGAAATCTTCAAAGAAAACTACTACAAACCAAATGTTATACACAGCATAAAACCCCAAATAAGCATTTTAATCAATCATTAAAATGATTCTAAGTTGCTTCTGTTGGATTCTTTAAACAGACTAAGATCCTATAAAGATAAGAGGTTTTATAATGATGGAGGGACTAAACCACACTGCTGATTCCAGAGTTCTTAGTAATTTTGCCTTTAAAGAGTGGGATGTTTCCTACAGCGCTGCTCTTGGGGAGCTGGGGGAGGAGGTCTGGAGTTAAAAACTTAAAGAGTGTTACACTTGCTTTTTAGACAAAGAAAATTACAAAGGAGTCAGTGTTCAATGGGCCAATTAAAAGTGTTTCCTGCCTGGGTATTATTTTTGTGTGGTGAGTGAGTTATCCTTGTTTATTTAGTTACTGCATCTATTACATTCTGTTGGCTAAAGAATGTAATAAATGTAGTAATTAAATAAATAAGCATCTATTGTATTATTTTGGGTTACAAATGTTTGGGGTTATGTTCTTCTATTATGTTGACACATTTTGAGAGAAAAAGTTATGTTTTGTCTACATTTTACATTTACAATGAAACATTTTAAAGAACAAAAGGACAAAAAGGATTGATTATGTGAAGTCACAGTGAACTGAACTTTTTTTAAAAATATATTTTATTGATTGTTTACAGAGAGGAAGGGAGAGGGAAGGATAGAGAGTTAGAAACATCGATGAGAGAGAAACATTGATCAGTTGCCTCCTGCACACCCCCCACAGAGGATGTGCCCACAACCAAGGTACATGCCCTTGACCGGAATCGAACCTGGGACCTTTCAGTCCACAGCCGACGCTCTATCCACTGAGCCAAACTGGTTAGGGCATGAACTGAACTTTATAACACTGAATATTATCTGCAGCTAAA
Organism: Myotis daubentonii; assembly: GCF_963259705.1. Lineage (NCBI taxonomy): Eukaryota > Metazoa > Chordata > Mammalia > Chiroptera > Vespertilionidae > Myotis > Myotis daubentonii. The sequence goes on along the minus strand of NC_081840.1, from coordinate 168,264,348 downwards.
AGCATTTTCTATGCCTGTTTTTTTTTCAAAATAAAGTTGTTATTTAAGCAACGATACGCTTTCCTTTTATGAATACACGTTGGAAAACATTTTTCAAGCAGAACTATAATCTCTGAATATTTTCCCCTTTTCATTTTTACATATCATAAATAATACCTGTGAGCCTGTGCAAAGTACAGAGTCCAGCACAGTTTGTTCATAAACTAACCCATTAGAAAAATACTTTATTAAATGCAGTACACATCAGTCACAACACATATATTTAACAGTTTGGTATCTAATTTCCCTTTTTGCCTACATTATAATATGGCCCTTATACATGTAACAATTCTGGACTTGCTTAGAAATAGCAGTTTAATAAATTTTGTGCCTATCCTAGGATCAGTAAATGCTTAAATGTGTTAAAATTTCTGATATAAGTCAAGAAATTTGTCTCTATTCCTCTAGAAAGAATTTAACATTAACAAAAAGTAGATAATCTGCTAATTGGTTTTTTTTATTCTTTTAACATATTTGTCTTTGCGAGTATAGCCAAAGTATAGTGGAAAAAAGTATAAACTTATTTTTTCCATTGACATTTATTAGGTACTACTTTTAACAGAATATATTCTAGATTCAAAATCTGGCAAAGAAAAAAAATGATCAGATCTGCATATATACATACATCTAATATATTTTTACTTCCATAACAGCCAAGAAAAGGAAATGTTAAACTTCCAAAAATAAAAAATGAGAGGTCCTGGCAGGATAGCTCAGTTGGTTAGTGCATCATCCAGATATGGCAAATTTTCTGATTCGATCCTTGATCAGGGCAAATACAACAGACCAATGAATGCATACATAAGTGGAACAACAAATCAATGTTTCTCTCTCTCTCTTTCCCTCTCACTTTCTTTCTCTCTCTTCCTACCCCTTCTTCTCTCTAAAAAAGTAAAAGAAACCTAACACCATTCACTATTCTAAACAGTCATGATAATCCCACTATGAAATGGATATTATTAAATACTAGAGGTCTGGCGCACAAAATTCATGAACGGGGTGGAGTCGGGGGGAGGGAGGCTCAGCCACGCCTGTGCCCTTTCACAGTCTGGGAGCCCTCAGGGGATGTCTGACTATATTTTTTTAAAAATCACCCTGTACTTAATTTTCTTACTAACTCCTCCTTTTAAACTCCTCTCACGCTCACATTCTGTTTCTTCTTTTTATGTAACTATTTTTCTGGCCTCACCCCATTTTAGCATCCTTGTCTATCCTGTTTTCTTTCCCTCCCTCCCTTTGAACCTCCCATGGCCCCTCTCCCTTTCTCCCTCCTCCCTTCTCCCCCTTCATTCCCCATGTCTGTCTCCTTCTTACTCCTCCCACCCTCCCCCCCCATTCACCTTTCCCTTGTGAGCCTGAACCCTGCCTCCCTCCCTCCTTCCCTATTATTACCCCCCACACCCCACTCCCCATGTTCACTGGTTTTTCTTTTAAACCTTCCCCTTTCCTCTCTGGGACCTGCTTCCAGCCCCACCTGAGAGCACTTTGATATTAAAGCTTCCATTCAGGAGGCGTTAACCTCCAGCTCAGGGCTCAGTCCTGGCCAGACCTTCACCATCCGCCCTTCCCCGGCTTCCTGGCCGCCATCCTCCTCCCATTCCCTGCCCAGGACGCCCCAACTTCTAGTCAACAAAGTACACTTAAAGCGCCACCAACCTAACCCTGGCCAGTGTCCTTGGGGTTCAGCCATGGGGACGAAAGCAGTTCCCTCCTTAGTGTCCGACTCTGCCCCAGCTAAGCTGCGCCTCCCCTCCCAGGGTAGGGTGCCGGGCCCAGCGAGGGGTAGCCGAGGCCTGCACAGCCCAGGTGCTGCTGCTGTGGAGGAGGAGCTCCTCCACCCAGAAGGCCTCCGACCGTCCACCCCTCCATCCCAACGGCCAGTGCTGGGGTCCACCGCCCTCCTCCCGCATCTGTGGGGGCTCCGACTCCTCACAGCCTGTGCCCCTCTCCTCACCAGGGCAGCTGCCCCGCCTCCTGCGGTGGACACCCCCTCCCACATGCAGCTCTGCATTTCCTTCCCTTTTCCATTCCTGCCTCTTTTTCTTACTCCCTTTCTGTATTTCTGTTTCTCTCTCAGCCTGTCTGCATGCAGGCCTGCCTTCCTCCCCCTCTCCTTTCTTATCCCCTCCTATCGCATCCTATCCTACCTACCTTGGGCCTCGCGGCTGCCTGAGCAGGGGGCAGGGGACGCAGCCTGCTGACCAGTCGTTATGTGATGGTGTCCCGGATGATTTGCATATTCCTCTATTATTAGTATAGATTCTTCTAGAAAAATTTTTCTATGCATAAACATTTTAATTGCACCAAACTACACTATATATTGTATTAACTTGAATTTTTTAAAAATATAATTCCTCATAAAAAAAATAGAGAGATACACTTGTAAAGTTATCCAAGAAAGTAGCAGTATGTTAAATTGCAGGATAAATTTTTCTAAAGCCTATTCCAAACTCTAATGCGATAATTGTCCTATTTCAATCAGTCTAGCATCGTCTTGTTATTTTCAACATAATTCAATTTCATCATACTAGTTCATAGATGTGTACTAATTTATTGTGGGGCAAAATACAATGACATTCTTTTTTCATCTTGCAATAGAATTAAGTTTTATGCAATAGAAAAGGGAAAACATATGGAAAATAGTCACTTTTAACAGATGTTTTAATCTGAAAAAAAAAAGTTGGTTTAGAATTAAAAATCAAAGTCCACTGGTTGAACTGAGACATATTTCCATCTGTTATTAATGTTTGAGTTACATATTAAAGATGAGATTGTTCATCGAGTCCCTCATATAATACATTAGTAAACGGGATTTTGGTTACAAATGTAATTTCATAAACTCTGTCCATCTAAGCTTCCAACTCATTCCAAACAAACCTTCACAGTGGCCTGAATTGAATTAAAATAGTTAACAACACCAAAGAGTACTTCTTGATTTTATTAAGAAACACTTGTATGAAAATCTGTGAACATAAAAGGGAAGCTTTTGCCACCCCATTATGATTAAATAGTAGTCCTTTTCTTCTTTTTATTTTCATTTTTCTTCCTTTTAAGCAATACATGGTTATGTGAGGTGTTTTTTAACATAATAAAGAAAAATTGACTAAATTTTAAAATATAAATAAATAAACAAACAAGTAAATAAATAAATGATGTGATGTCTCAGACTTATAAATAGTACTCAGGTTAGAAATGATGAATAATTCTGAGAACTAGAAAGTGTAATGAGAACTCAAGTGACCATTGTGAAAATGTACACAAAGCTTATGCCCGAGTGATTGGGGTCATAAGCTTAAGCGGGACTCCCCATTGCTGCCTGCACAGGCTTTCACTAATGGTCTGATAATGAGGGCTGGGGGCCGGACAAGGAGGTTCTCATAATACTTTACAGTGGGGTGAGCATGGCAGCCGCTGATTAATTACTGCCCTGTTCTCATCTCACACATTAGATTCCCGAGCAACCCTCACTTTGTCTCCACAATGGTCTCAGAGTTACAGAACACTGTTGTAGGGAATTCTTCAAGGTGACTTATTGAAGAAGTCTTGTTCAACTTCCACAGCAGAGGGGATAAATCATGATGGAAAAATGAAATTTAAAAAGACAAAAAAATAATTCTTAGATTCTAACATATAATGGCAGTGAAAGTTTTTGTCTTTCAGATGATTAAAATGGAAATTAAAGCCCTGCTGGTTTGGCTCAGTAGATAGAGCGTCGGCCTGTGGACTGAAGGGTCCCAGGTTCAGTTCTGGTCAACAGCAGCACGTGCCTGGGTTGCAGGCTCGATCCCCAGTAGGGGGTGTGCAGGAGTCAGACAATCAATGATTCTCTCTCATCATTGATGTTTCTCTCTCTCTCTCTCCCTTACTCTTCCGATCTGGAATCAATAAAAAACATTTTGTTGTTTTTTTTTTTTAAAAAAAGGAAAGTAAAAGATAGTCAAAAGATAAAAAATGAGGGGAATGGTGGACATTTCCATCTTTGGTATCATTGCAGGCAGTACTAATACATCCTTATACTTTAAAAAAAATACCACTATGGTAATCACCTTAAAAATATGAACACATGGGATTGTACCTCTGTTTTCACTTTTCTCAATAGCTTGTGTCTCCCACCCTTTACACACAACTATTTACATACATAGCAGTGCCTAAGGAAGGGACTTCCTGCTGTTTCAAAATGCACTGAAAAGGTAAACATGAGGTTAATAGTAAAAAATCGGTTCACTTTAAGTGAACATCTCAAAGTCCTGCACATGAATATGTGTCCCTATGAAAACAACTCTCTCTGAACACCAGCTTAAGCTTCTCCATATGATTTTTCTCAAAGGCTCCCTTTTAAAACCATCATTACCACTCATTATCTCCTTGTTATATAGACTGTTTCTTTTGTTTCATCACCAATCTCTGCCTGTTTAGTAGCAGCCCTGCCGCTACTATCAGATGACATTTGTTTCACTTAATGTATGTAGTTTTAGAAGAAATTATAGAACCGCTATTACTGAATTATAGGAAAAAAAATTCCTATGTACATTTAGCTGACACTGCATCAGCTGCTATTTAAACTGGGCTTAGCTAATGGACTTTTAATGTCAGTGGGGTTACGTGCTGTTACTGGCTCTTAGCAGAAATGGCTCCTTTCTATAAAAATCACTTTTCCTCAAGTGTGTTGTTTGAACATTCCTTTCCCTAATTTAGTGACTGTCACTGAATGGAAAACAAACTCAAGGACTCTGGAATCTGCTGTTATCTCGAAGACCCTCTTTTTAACCTTGCATTCAGCATGTAGCAGGCAACCTCCCTCATCAGCATTTAGGTTTGTGATCACAAAACTTGGTGAGGCATTCTTATTTACTCTGCTGTGCTTGGCAGAGTACTACTCATTTTGCTATGAAATCCCAGTGTCATCCATGAATGTAGGGAACGCAAAAGAACATACAAAACAATTTTTACTGCACCTTAGGATTTATTTGCATCTTTTAAGATCCTATTTCAGGAATGCCAAGTAATGTGGACACATGGTAATTATTAATATATATTTAGACACGGATGTGTCTTGTAAATATTTATTTATTTTTTTAATATATATTTTATTGATTTTTTACAGAGAGGAAGGGAGAGGAAGAGAGAGTCAGAAACATAGATGAGAGAGAAACATTGATCAGCTGCCTCCCGCACACCCCCCACTGGGGATGTGCCTGCAACTAAGGTACATGCCCTTGACCAGAATCGAACCCGGGACCCTTCAGTCCGCAGGCTGACGCTCTATCCACTGAGCCAAACCGGTTAGAGCGTGTCTTGTAAATATTTAGACATTACCTTGCACTCCAATACAATATTAAATTAAACAAGGAAGCATATTATCCCTCTGTCTCGAGTGAAGTTCTGTATACTCTTTCAACAGTAACAACCTCATTCCCCCTTTACTAACTTCGTTTTTGCTCAATTAAATAAAGCTTTCAATACATGTAATGGAGACACCTATCCAGCCTTAGAGGGAGTCCAAGAAAACCAAATGTTCCCCAGCCTGGGAAGGTAACTCCGCTTGATTAGTAAGTTGAAACAAACTATCACAGAATTCAGGAAAGAACAACACAGGGGTCTCTCCTTCTCAGCCCACAGAGGAGGTCGCCTTCCGCAGGGTACACACCAGGGAAGTCATCTCTCTCTTGGGATCACCCTGAGAGGGAGTCCTGCTCGCCCCTGAAGGATTTTACCTGCAAGTTGACTTTCTCCTGGGGTCAACAAATTTAGTCCATTCTGTAGGAAAACAGCAGAAGTCCCCCAGGGTCTGTAATAGCGCAGTGAAAGGGAGAGCCCCTCTCTGTCCTTGGAGGAGAGGAGGAAACTTGTTTCTATCAGATAAGCCACTGCACCAAGGAGGCAGAGGCCTGCCCTGCACAGGACATGAATGACTTAGCAACTGCTAGAGCACCCACCAGGCACTTCTTGCAGGAAAGTCGATGTGATTTTCAGTCGCCATCCATTGATGAAATCTGATTTCCTACCCAAGGACTACCTTTATGAATGCGTTTTATAAGTAAACATGTTTGGTTTTCATTTCTTGAAAGGTTCTGTTTTGTGTGGGGTTTTTTAAAGTATATTGCCAATTTTATTTGAAAATGAGCTCTCATTTCTAAAATAAAAATGGTTACACAGATATGCACCATTTGTGTGTGTGTGTGTGTGTGTGTGTGTATATATATATATATATATATATATATATATATATATATTCATAGGAATTATTGAACTATACTTGTCTACTCCTTGTAACTCTTCATTTCATTAAGACTCTGCCTGGAAATACCCTCCTAGGAAATAATTCCACCGTTATTTAATTCAATAAAAAATGCCATGTGTCTCTTAGGTATGATCATCATTTCTAATAAATCCAATAAACTAGTTACCCCAGTGGTTCTCAACCTTCTGGCCCTTTAAATACAGTTCCTCATGTTGTGACCCAACCATAAAATTATTTTCGTTGCTACTTCATAACTGTAATGTTGCTACTGTTATAAATCGTCATGTAAATATCTGATATGCAGGATGGTCTTAGGTGACCCCTGTGAAAGGGTCGTTCAACTGCCAAAGGGGTTGTGACCCACAGGTTGAGAATCGCTGGGTTACCCCCATCCCTCTGGAAACATGCCTATCATTAAAACTTTCCCTAGTCATCCTTTTATTTTTTCATCATGTTATAGTAAGTAAACCATAACTTTCTTCACTGTGGTCTTTTAATTCTATATAGATATATGTATGTGTGTGTAAATATCAACAAAAATAAATAGATTAGTATATAAGAGAAAGATATTGGCAACATTTTTTAAAGTGTACAATAACAGATAAAACTCCACTTAAAAATCTTTCCCTGGACAAAGAATGTGATTGGATCTCTGATGTAAGGGTGAGAGTTAAGATGCAGTGTTGGTACTGTTATTAATGACAATGTTTAACAGCAGCTCAGAAACTGGCAATGCATTCTATTATGACAACTGAAGGATTAATTATATATTCCAGAGGAATATACTCTAAGTTACTATGTATCAGCATACCTGTGATTTAAGTCTAGATTTCTCAAACAAGCACATCCTGCCCAAATAGGTCCAAGTATAATCCAAATGTAACTTTCTTCAGATAGATGCCTTTTATATACTGTCTTTTGCTCTGTTAATTGAAATAGGTGCAGATGAACACTATAGATAAAAGTTTCAAGTCAGAGGGCTCGTTGAATAATATGATGATGAAATACTGATTTTAGGTTTCTCTTCCAGATAGCACAAATAAATCATTTGAACATGCCTGTTTTTCCTCAGCTTCTGAGAGCAGTTACCGAAATGGGCTTCTGTTTTCCACCAAGTGCATACTGTGTTGTGATGGCCGCTGGTGGCTCGGAAGGCAATGTCTTAGGCTCCTTGCATCCTTGGGTTTGGTCCATAACACATTTTAAAGCTTACACTCTTTCATTATCTTATGGAGATCCAGGAGAAAGAAGGAAAGTTGCTAAAGAAAATGACAGGCAATGTAATTACTGTCTTATTTAGAATGACTTTTAGATTGTTACTTGCTAAACTTGTGTACTTTGGTGGCTATGATGTGTATATTTGGCAAACTCTTTAGTCAATGGGAGATAAAATATATCATTTTCCCTTTATCAAAAGCTAAATTCAAATGTCAACATATTTCACACAGACATAATGTTCAAAGTGAAATTGCCATTATTGACTACAGCTTCCCAATCACAAAGTTATTACTGTGATAGTAATTTGTTTTTCTGTTTGGTATGGATTAGAGATAATACAGGTCTCCGACAAACACTTTTTAATAAAACAACAGAACTTCTGTTATTGACTATCACTTTTAGTTCCTGTAAAAGGTAGAGGATACTCTTCCACCCAGATCTTAAAAGGATTTTTTAGGTTCTTGAAATTTCAAAAAGATATTAGAATTACACAAAATATGAAGTTAAATACAAGTAACAAATTTGTGAATTCATAGAGAACAGAATGGCCCCTTTAACTTTAATCTTATACATGAATGTATTTCACTATGCCTATAATTACAAGTGAATATTATTATACCACATGCTCTATCATATTGCACTAGACTTCTATTGTCTAATAGAGTATACATTATAAATTAATTTAAAATGATTAACTTTCTATAAAAATATATACTTTAGACTACTCTTTTATATGTTGTATTATTATAACCAACAGTTCTCTTGAATTTTGAGAGAAAACACCTGCCTTTCCACTCATGGATATACATGTCCTTATAATTGGGTTGCAAGTACTAATCTGTTTTTATTGGAAAAAAAAAAGATCATATACAAGGTTTTTCTTTTGAAGAACAACAAAAAAAGAGAGAAGACAATAGATTATTGTTGCATTCAGGCAGTCCATGATTAAATAATCAATTAAGACATTGACTAAAACTGCTAAATGTTAGCATTCATCAATAAACTTGTTAAATGTGCTACGGGAGTTTCTGTTGTTTAACATCCTTAGTTTGAAGAGGAGATAATGCATGTTCATCTACCTAAGGCATTTTTATGGCTCTCATAATTGCTGAGAAATGAAAGTAGCCACAAGATCTAAATGACAATGATTAATGAAGGTTAAAAACTCCCTATCCTCACAACATTTCTAAATAAATAAGACTGGTAAGCCTGGAGTTCAATTCGATTAATCAATATCATCTGTTAGCATGATTCTATTGAGCCCTCATATTTAAAATAAGAACTCTAACAGGCACATCAATATAATGAAGTCTCACCTGATCCCGTCACTCTCAGGTTGCCCTTCTACATTGGCAAGAAGATATGGGTGGTGATTTAATTAAAAGAGGCTATTCCCCACTGATTGGAGTTTTCAGGTGTTAGACTTCACTTCTGCCACACCAAGCACTTTTGAATCACTGCTTAGGGCGAATAAAGGTATACTGACATAAGGGCAAATATCTGCACATTTGGCACTTTCAAAGCTATAGTGTGCTTTCTAAATTATGACTTCAATTTAATTAATGTCGAAGTTGTTTTAACACTATCAACTCCGTGTAGAAAGCGAAGTATGTTTCAAGCTACTATAAAATCTAGAGACATTCTTCTGTGTATTTCAAAACCTCATATAGACTCCTAAGGGAGCAACTTTCTAAGGGCAGGAATGTCAAAATTAGAAACCATATTCAACTTCAACCCAAAACTTTTTGAAATTTCTCAAATATAGAACAATACTTTCCAACATTTAGTTTATAAAGAGTCCAAATATTTGCAACATAATGTTTTGGGTTTTCATAAAAAGGCAGAAATTCTGAGAGTTCTAATCAATTAGAAAGAATAAAAATGCTTACTATCTCTGATCCTGATAGCTTATAGTTATTACTATAAAATTTTTTATGTAAATCTCTAAATTTGGAGTTGACAAATATTTAAAATAAGAGAAACTATAAATTATTCAATTTGGGGACTTCTTTTTAAGAACTAGGATAAAGGAGATAGTAGAATTGCAACATTGCTCAAGGCAAATTTACTCCAAAAAAAGTTACATAACATTACATAAAATAAAGTACTGAGTTTCTGTGATCTCTCTCTATTTCAAACGTCCTTGAACTACGTGCCACTGGGGCAACACCCAAGGCTTCAGATTCCTGTACCTTCCTATACAAATACATAAGCAATTATAAATCCAAATAAAATATGAAGTCCAAGAAGAGTCCATACATAGCTTTAAGAAGTTACGGTTTAAAAAAGAGAGAATGAGAAAGTTCAGGCTCTGTAAGAGCACACCAGGGAATCAGACATTAAAAGCAGAATGAAAATACTGTAGAAGAAAGATCTGTCCCAACATAAAAAACAAACTAACAAATATCTTGTTTTATCATAAAAGTTGGGCAAAAACATTTGCACCAAACATGAAAAATTAGCAATAACCACTTACCAAGTAGAAGTAATTAAATATGAAATTAAAAAAAAGTTATCTAGATTATTCATGTTATTCTAAATTATGATACTAAAACTTTCTATTGCCAATATAATCTTTATATATAAAAGGCCTGGTGAATATGCTTTGCCTTCAAATCAATCTAATTTTCTATATGTTTCATTGTGTTGCTATAACATGTATTCAATTATGTTCTTCATACTGTACACCTGTACCCATTTTTTTTTTAAAGAAAACCTACTGACATTTTGTAAAGGGCTGTTTTCCCCAAACCCTATCTGAAAACATGGGACTTGATATGTGTTTTCTTTTAATAAAAGTGTTTATTTATTTATGGAAGTCTTTTTCCCCTTCAATATTTATTGTAAAGAAAGAAAGTCAAGGGTGGAGCTTGTAGCCAGGACCTAACTGGCCGGACTTGACCTGGCACTTTTAGAACTGGCCTTGGGTTAATTTTAGCAGAAGAAGCAGAAAGGGAGAAGTGGGACTCTGAAAGGAGAGAGCTTCCACATGCCGTTCAAGGAACCATGCCCTGCCCAGGAGTTCACAGCCATGCACTTTGGACCATCTCCTCAGATGGCTCAGCCATCCCACTCTGAGTTCAAAATTATTCACCTTTAATTTCTTCAACTTCTGGATTTCTTTGCCAATGGTTTACATGGTTGGAAGACAAAGAATATTGCTGTAAATACTTTGCATGTGTTAACTCATTTTCAATCCGAATATGACTTGTCATGATCCTCATTTTATACGAGAGGACACTGAGGCACAGGGACACTAAATAACTCATTCATTGCCAAACACCGAGGCAGGGTGGAGGCAGGATCTTGAGAAGGTGGTAACACTAAGATAAATGGCAGAATGGGCACACACCACTAACTGTCTTTAGCTTGTGCCTCCCCCAAACCAGACTAAACATATATGTGATCGAAGTAAGATTCAATTTAAGGTAGTTGCAATGCAACCTTCCCACCAAGCTGCCCCCCCAACTTCCTCTGTGTAGAAATTTTAGAACCCCCACCAAAATCCCCTAGCCTGACCTATGTTTACTGTCATTGGATGCTTGAATCCAGAAAGTACTACACCTGTGCTCACTGTTACCTTTCAGAATGTGAGTTTCCACGATATGTTTATACATCTGTCTTTCTGAAAAATTATCTCGTTCAACCCTGTATCCCTAACAAATAGCACACAACCTGGGACATAAGTGTAGGATACTTGTTTGTTAAGGGCTTTACTTCAAATACCACCACCAGCCAAATGAGCTAGTACATTTTTGATTTGTGAAGAAACGTGAGCAGGTTTGTTTTTGACTGCCACAAATACAAAAGTCAGACTGAAAAAGATGTAGGCTAAAATCTAAAATCGGAAGGCAAGAGTGCTGTCTTAGTCCCTGCCCCACACTTCCCCCCTTTATCTTTCGGAAGTGGCTGCAGCCTGTAACGTTAATGTTTCTTCTGCCAGTGACTCCCTCTGCTGCTCCAGCAAAGCCATGACCTAAATCAGAAAAGTGCTAGACAGAGTTAAGGCTTCACAGACCACACCCTAGCTGTTCTGTTCACACTAACTGGGGAACTTAGCACACATTGGAGAACAGTTATTTTTAAGTCTCAATAATAATTACAAATAAGCAAAGAGGGGTGGCCTAGTAGAGCTCATGCCTCATTCCTGTTCATATACTTGGGGGTTGCTTTCAAAAGTTCAGTATGGATTCTGATCAGGACTACAACAGGAGATGTTAGAGGACCCTGTCGTGTTCAATTCTGAACCCCCAGTATCCAGAACACAAGAGACCAAGGGGTCAATAAATGTGAACAATCGAATGATTCCTACTCTATGCAAATACTTGAGAAGTTTGTACTCTGAAGCCTTTTAAGCATCCCCTAAGTGAGAATGCATGACATTATTTGTCTAAACAAAGGTAAGCTAGCCTAATTTTCCTTACTGCAAATTCCAAATATGAATTTATGAATTTACTCTGCTCCTAAAATGGAACATATATAGTATAATTGTAATGAAATTCAAGGTTGTGTGTGTGTGTTTTTATGTCAATTGTACCATACCAACATGTATATATGCACGAAAGCAATTTTTACTCTGTTATGGGAAGTATATTACTTGTTTATCAAAAATATTATAAATCAGTTTATGACAGTAGAGAATTATCCTAATATGATTAGACTCTTCAGTCATTTTCTGTTCTGAGTTTGGTGGTGTTAACACTCGAAACACTAGTTGGTGCTAGATAAGCAGAATTTCAATGCTGTATAGTCCAGAAATAAAATGCACTTATGAAATAGGACACTAATTCTGAGGCACACCATTCAAACACACACACACTTTTCCTACTAAAATTGTTCATTCTTGAAAGTCAGAACCACCACAAATTCCCTAGAGCTAGGAGTTCCCAGCATTCCTGAATGAAACAATTAGGGCACAGCCTGAGAGGAGAAAGTTGTTGCCTAAAGCCTAGAGAATCTCCCAAGGATCTGCTTAAAGTGACTGCTGTCTTTCTTTAAAGCACAGTTACAAAACGCAGCACACTCACAAATAACACTCACTATGTTTTTTTCATCTTAAACATCTGTTGTTTTCTTGGCTATCTCTGAAGAGACACATTTCCTACAACTTTTAATTTTCCAGTACTTCTTTAACAACAGAATAAAAAACCTCATCCACATTGTAACATGCTTAAATTAACTTTCTCATCATAATTGCATATGTACTGTCATTCATAAAAATAGTTCATTCTGATCCTGAAATCCCCAGCACGTGGAAATCATACTTCCAGGGAGCAACAACATCTTGTGTTGCGCTAGCATATAGTCCACAAGGAGGAGAAAAGACAAGAAATTAGAAGGAAAAGGAGAGCTGACCACGAGACCATGATAAAAGTCCGATTCTGGAAGGAATTGTCATGGTGCTTTGACAGTAAGCAGGCAGGGGAATGGAGTGAGTGATGGTGATAGTAGCTGATAATAGCTGCTAGTAGAGTTTGGCACTTTCTACATGTCTGATACCTAACAGACAAGGCAGGAAGGGCTAGTATCAGGGAACATGGAGGATAACAAAGATAAAAGAGGTGAAATAATGTCTTTTGAAGATCGCAAGATTCAAACACAAATAGTTTATTCATCAGGAACTGAAAAAACTAAGTAAACTAAATGGAGGAGACCAGTACTGAAATACACACATCCGATAGAAAACATTTTACTTTTCCACTGAAGATCTGAAGAGCAGGTTCGAGCCTCAATCTCTGGCTCTCCTGGTCTATAAGAAGAAACACAGCACCAGTGGCAAATGTTGTCTACCCTGAGCATCTTTTATTTTCATCTCTCCTTTCTTCTTTCAATATGAATCCATTTACAACCTCCAGTTTATCTTTATTGATCCCTTTTCCTGTGCAGTCTTTTGTAATTTGGCTGCAGTAAGCTCTGGGCAGGAATGTCAGATCTCCTGTTTGGCATCCTTGGGGACTTTAACTTGTCCTTTCTCCAAATAATTCTCTCACTGCCCGGTCCCTCTCCCAGCCCGCACCCCAGGCTTTGTGCACCCAATAACAGCGGGCGAATTCCACGGGGAGTCACGCAGTTGATTCCACAACTATTCATCAGGTTGCCCACTTAAACTTCCAAACAGAGCCCCTCCCGCCCCCACCCCCACCCCCCAGCACCCTTGGCTGCGGCCCTGAGAACTTCTTAACCAATTTCAAGAAACCTACAAGTTCATGGGAGTCTCCATGGAGATTGCTTTGTGAAATGGACAGATGAGCTCTGGAAGTATGCACAGGAAAACCAGGGCAGAACCTGGGGCGGGAGGCATCTGGCAAGGAGGAAAGGATTTATGAGCGCGGCCACTTAAGGCGGCAGCAGGAAAATTTACTCCCGAAGTAGAAGTAGCTATGGCTAATTCACAAAGCCTCGCTAATCACTTACCTCGCTACCCGGACCGCGCGGGCCTATGCTCAGCCCTGCGCTGGACTTCCCACGCCCTCGCCCCCAGCGCCCTCTCAGGTCAGAGTGAGGGCTGTCGGGACCCCCCGGAGTGTCCGAGCAGCCGTGTAGGCTATCGCTGCACCTTCTCTGCTCTCTCATGTTTAAAGAGACGTAACCAAGACGATGGGATGCCTGAATCATCTCCCGGTGCTGCAGAAGCTTCCTCCATTCGCACCCCAACCGCACCCCCCGCCGCGGGGAAAAGCGGAGCTGCCGCTTCAGAGCCAGCCACCACCAGAGGACTAGCCAAAAGGACCCAGGCTGGCGCTTTGCTTGGCCAGGAGGGTGGGAGCCCAGGTGACACGAGAGAAACCGCGGAGCGGGCAGCGTGGGCTCTTTCCTCCCCGTCCCTCTTCCACTCCGCTTCCTGGGCTCAGCAGGCTGGGAGCTGCCGCTCCCGATTCAAACTCCAGGGGCAGGAAGGGAGCGAGGTGATCAGCCCCCTTTCCTCCCTTCCTCCCTTCCCACCGCCAACTCCCCGCCGCTGTTCCCCAAGCCCGGTTTGGCCCAAGGCCCCGGGCACTTATTTTCAAGCTCAGACGCGTTCCATGAAAATGTCAGAGTTATAAAGCGGCCGGTGACCCCGGGGACTTTTGGATTTGGTTTGAGCGTCCACTCCGCTTCCCCAGAGCTCACGGGCTCTAAGTTTCTGCGCGGCCAGCCGGGAGCGAGCCGCCGAGGCTGTGCGTGCGGAGGCGCACCCCCGGGCCTGCCGCCGGCTGGGTGGAGCGGGGCGGGTGGGCTGTGTCTCCAGGGCGCCCCGAGCAGCAGCCGGGGGGCCCCAGCCCTGAGTCCCCCGCCCTCAGGGACACATGTCCTTAGCTGCGCGCCCTTCCGCGCCCGGCGCGCTCCGAGACTCACTGAAGACCCTGCCGCCCCAGACGTGGCACCGCGCGGGGAGCCTCCGTGCACCCGGGCGCATCTGTGCAGCCACACGGACGCGCACACCGCGCGTGTCTCCACGTCTCTCCGGGCACCATGTTCCACACCGTGTGCGCGTGGGGCAGAAAGTGCAACGGGCGCCCCAGGAGCCCATACGCCCAGGGGCAGATGCAGGTCCACACCCCGCGTGTCCCTGGCCCATCCGTGCCCATCTCGGAAGACGAATGAACCCTAATGACCAAAGCTTCCCGACTAGTTGGGAAAGCGGGGTTGAAAGTGGCTTAAGTGAGCCGCGTGGAGGGCCCCGGGGGCTCACGAAGGAAACCGGGAGGACCGAGGAGGAGGAGAGGAAGAAGGAGGGAAGGCAGGCAGCGGCGAAGGGAGGTGGCCTGGGAGCCTGGCCAGCCCCTTACCTTGAGCAGCCGAGCCCGTGCGGCTGGCGCTGAGCAGGGCCAGGGCAGGGAGCACCAGCATGGGCAGCACGTATCCCAGTCCCAGTCCGCAGCGGGCCGCTGTCGCCCGCAGACTCTCCCTCATCGTCGACCGGGGTGGGCAGGGGGAGCACCGGCGCGAACCGCGGAAAGCCCACCGGCCAGCAGCCGAGTCCGTGCACCGCGCCGCCGTCCGCGGGAAGGATGACAACCGCGCGCCGCACTCCACTTTCTCCAAGGGCAGGGGCCAAGGGGTGGAGAGGGGGCGCCGAGGCGGAGTTTGCAGGACCCGCTTCCCCGGTGCCTTCCTACTGGAGGCTCGGCCCCCACTTGGGAAGTCGGGGCGACGCCAGGCGGCCACCTCGGCGCTCCTTCCCGCAGCAGCAGCCGCCGCAGCTCCGCCGCGCGCCCAGCCCGGACTGCTCTCCAGGTCCCCTCGCCCGCGCCCCACACTCTCAGGCACCGGCGGGCGAGGGAGGGGGGAGGGGGAGGAGGCGGAGAGAACCGGGGGGAGGAGGGAGTGGAGAGAGAGTTGGGCACCGTGAGGCGCTCTGCTCTCCAATCTGTGTTCTCGCCACGCGTGGAGACGTCCCGATAGCCGCGGCCGAGTGGCCAAGGAGGGTCCCCTCCCCGCGTGGGGCGTCGGGAGGCTCCAAGACGTGCGCCGAGGAGGCGTGGAGGGCGCAGCCCGGCTCCACCCGGGGGTAAGCGGCGCGGGAGCGCGCCCGGCCTTATGTAAGCGGGGATACAGGGATGCGCGTCCGGGGCGGGAGGTGGCGGCCGGCTGCGGGGTACCCGCGGGAGCGGGGAGAGAGACTTGCGGGAAGAGGAGGCTGCGGGGCGGGGGAGCGCGCCTGCCCCCCCGTGGGGCGCCAGACTCGGGCTCCCGGAGCGGAGCGGCGCGCCCCCAGCCACTTGGCGGTGTGTTGCGGAGCCCAGCCCGCTGCCTGCCAGCTTCTCCATGGAGCCAGCGAAGCCGGAGCCAGACGCCCGGGGCCGGGACGCGGTCTAGCACTTCCAGTCTGGAGACTGGTTAAGCCGGGGCCGGACTGGAGCTGAAGTCCTGCGTGACGGGGCAGAAAGCATGAAGCTCTTGCAGTGCCCCAGCCGGCTGCACTGTGGGGATGGTCCGTCCACTCAGACTGCTTTATGCTCTAGGCGCCTGTAACCTCTCTGTCCTGGAACAGAAACTAACAGCTCAAGGAAAACTCAGGCTTGAAGACAGCTTTACCTGCGTGCATCTTGGTGAGATGGCACCGATGCCAGGAGAAAGTCCCAGCAACAATGCACAGGGTTTGTAGGGACCCGCTTAAGGTGGTGGTGGAACTTAGGACATGTTTTCCAAACTCCTAATGGTGTGTACAAGGAATCAAAATGCTATGAATTTTTTTAACACCCCCCCCCCTTTTTTTTCCAGGGAAGAATTGGCTGGGCAGCTAAGGAAGAATGTAAGATGGGTGGATAGAATAAGGAAGGCTAGACAAAAGGAAAGTGATTGCTTTTTCCAAAGGTTAATACACGCTTGCACAGCTAACATTCTGGGAAGAAGAAAACCACTTCCCCAAATTAGTACATTTTTAAGCTGATAATAAATCATGTATCAGGGAAATGGAAGCTCTTCAGTGCCAGGGAGGCAAAGTGTAAGCACACACTGAGGAAGGACGCTTTCTGTCTAATCTGGGCTGTGCTCATAACTCGCTCTGTCATTCTGGATAAGTCAGGTAAACTGCATGTCTCGGTCTCTTCATCTGTGCAATATTTTATTAGATGGTTTCATAGTTCTTTCCAATTCTAATATTCCACGGTGCTGCCTGCCAACGTGCATCCAAACCTCTACTCAATACAAGGTGTCTTGGATGAGTCTGATAGACCTGAAAAGGTCATCCTTGGCAAAGACATTGACAGATCAGGCCACCTCCCATTTCTATGCTAAAATCTCTTTCCTCTCTGTGGTTTCCCCACACCAAGGGATCCTGATATGTTGGTCAGAGTGTAGTTTCCAGCACCAGACTGGCTGGGTTAATTCTTAGCATATCTTATTACTAGTTGACAGATATTGAACAATAAAACTAAGTACCCCAGTTTCCTAATCTGTAAGGTAGGCCTGGTAGCAATAACTACCATACGGTTTTGTGAGAGATACATGAGTTAAACGTCTGCGAAGTGTCTAACACATAAAATTGTTAGCTGCTCTTCTCACCATTGATACAGATTCAAATCAGCTGCATGCTGCAATGATGAATATGTTCTTGCCTGTGTTCTCCAAAATGGTAGTCATTTGCCCATGTGGCTACTGAGCACTGAGCAATGTGGCTATGGGAATTTTAATTTTATGCAATTAATTTTAATTTTAATAGCCACATGGCTAGTGACCACCATGGTGGGCAGGGAATCTAGGCCACTCATAACCTGTCATTTATTTTGAGGATGACATCACCAGAAAGGATTATAATTATATTCCATATTTATCTTTACAGTTTTTCCAAGAAGGACAGCAGTAGTAAGGAAGAAACCCCCAAATTTATCACTTTCACATTAACACTATCTAAAAGCTGTTTGTTTACAATTTAAATGCCTATTACTCCTAATTAGAATTAAACTATTTTTAAGGCAGACATCTTGTCTTGTTCATCATTTCATCCCCAGATCCTAACATAGAGCCCAATATATAGTTGGCGTCTAGTTAACATCGGTTGTTGAATGCCAAAAAGGCTCAATAGGAAAGAATCCTCAAAGTCTAGTTAGTTAAACAAAATTAAATTGTCACATAAACCTGTTTGGGGCATTGAAGTGCTCAATGACAGATACTGCATGAAATTCATCCTTTAAAAGAAACGTAAAAGAGAAGAGGAGTAGTTCACCACTGAAACTCAGCCCCCAGGGGGCGGGAATGATAAGTAGAGATGAAGTAGAAAAGGGAGGGGAAGAGGGATAGCACCAGAACTAGGACAGGGAAAGAACCAGCAAATAGTTCAGCTTTACCAAGCAGTTGAGTTTCCTATAATCAATGGTCGCTCATAAAACTTTCCTTGACACATCCTTCCTTGATTTCTTTTATTTTTTCTTCATGAAAGATATAATGCCGTGTTGCTTAGGCTTCTGAGTGTAGAATTGCTAACTCACTTCACTTAGATCTGGGTTCAATTGTCACTGCTTAGGGAGACCTTTTCTGATCAACTACCTAAAATAGCATTCACCTCACCTTGCTCAATTGTATTCACCTGGTTTGATTTTCCATCCAACACATCTACATATAGGTGTATGCAGACATATGTGTAAGCATGTGTCTATGTATATGTATGTATTCTCCCATAGCATGCTTCTCAAGGAGAGGGATTTTCTTCCCTAGTAGTTTCACTGCTTTAGCCCCAGAACCTAGAAAACTGGCTGGCACATAATAGATGGTCAATAAGCACTTATTCAATATTAAGTGGAAGAATGAAAGCCAATAGATTTGAAAACTTATTTAAGTCCTTTAATAAGACTTCTTTTACCCCCAAGACAGACTTTCAAATTATGAATATGTTTTTCTAGTTGTTGACTAAAATCAAATTTGGGTAAATATTTACCAAAAAATGAATTTAATTATGAATTTTTCAGGATTGGAATGCTGTAGGTGCTTAAGGAACGACATGAAATTTATCTCGCTCTGAAAAATATTAAAAAAAAAACCACTTAATTTTAATCCATGTACCAGGGCTTTCTTATTCTTGGCTGCAGTGAGTGGAGAATTAACTCTGAGATAATAAATCCCAGTGACAGGTGCTAATGGGAATTAAGCATGCAAATCCCCTGCCTATCCCTCCAGTAATCGACACCAAGAAAATTATGCTATTTAGCATGTAGGCTGCTTACTTATGATACTATTTACCCTGAACCAGTATGGAAAAAGTTTCTAGCTTAAGATTTAAGAAATAAAAAGAAATAGAAAATATATTTTAATTATAGAAATATTTTATTTCATTTTATCACTCTCATGTTTGATTTCACACTTTTTGTATTTTATATCTTTTTAAAAGGAATCATCCTAGCAGGAAGTATAGAAGGAGGATATTTGTGAATATAAATAGGATGGTGATGAAGAAATTCTTTTCCAAACTAGGAGTTGGAGGTAAAATTACTGATAGACATCAACTAAGGAGAGCCAGATGGTCTTGGGTCAATTGATTCAATCCCCCATCTCTGCCTCAGTCCCCAGAAGGGAATTTGGCCTGCCATAAACCCATACACTTTGGGGCTTTATGCTTTATGTTAATTGTTTTAGACAAGACCCTTTTGGTTGAAAGTGATAGAACCCCAGCTCAAACCAGTGTAAGCAAAAAAGAGAACTTACTGCTGTACAGAACTCAAATGTCATATATTAAAATATCTATATTAACAAAGGCTAATATATATTGATTATGCTCTGTGTCAGACACTGTTCTAAGTTTTTTACATGTGATATCTCACTTAAACTTCAAAGTGAAGATTAAATTGAGGTGCTATAATCATCCTCATACACAAGGAAACAGAATAGTTAAGTAATTTTCCCCAAGTCACAAACAGTTAATATTTATGAATGCCAGTCTAATTTAAGAGATCATTTTCTAGACCAGCCGTGGGCAAACTACGGCCCGTGGGCCAGATTCAGCCCGTTTGAAATGAATAAAACTAAAAAAAAAAAAAAAAAAAAAGACCGTACCCTTTTATGTAATGATGTTTACTTTGAATTTATATTAGTTCACACAAACACTCCATCCATGCTTTTGTTCCGGCCCTCCGGTCTAGTTTAAGAACCCATTGTGGCCCTTGAGTCAAAAAGTTTGCCCACCCCTGTGCTAGACACAAGTACTGAAATATCCTCACTCACAGGACTTAGTTTCTCCCTCCAATTCCCTTCAATCTTTTGGTTCTGCCCCTTTCTCTTTGGAGTTCATTCATAGGCCTGTGATGTCCACACTGGGATTCCTGCCACTTCCAGGTTTATGATGTCTTTACCATGATCAGTCTCAGCACAGAGAGCATTTTCTTTCCCAACTAGCAAACAAAATTCCAGAATTGTGTTCTTGGCTTATCTTGGGTTTCATTCTCTTACCTTGGCCAAATGATTGGAATATACTCAATGGCAAGGCCTGGATCATGTGCCCATTTCTGCAAGTGGAAACTGGAATTGAGAATTGGAAGAACAGCTTCCCTCAAAGTAAAATCAATATGGTGAAGAGGAAAAATAGAAACCAAAAGAACGGATGTAGAGCTGACAAAATAAATATGCTTATCCCACGGTGTTGAGGCAGAATGAGTTCTTCTCCATACTTGAGTTTTGTGCAACAGTACATCACTGTAGCAAATGAATTGGTTAAGGAGGACTGAAGAATGGCCCCTATTAGATTATTTTTTCCAAAGCCTGGGAGAATTGAATACATTCAGTTCAACTCAACTCAATTCAATTCAACTTATCTCAATTCAATTTAATTTTCAAAACTTTTACTCAGCCCCTATCCTATTGTGGATACATCCCAGAATCCCTGGGGAAGAGTACTCATGAGTAACAGTCCTTGAGCTCCAAAGGCTTGTAGACTAACAACAATATAGATGGATCAACAAAAGGATTCCACATAAAGGCCAACATGTTATGGAAACACGTGGATAAGAGAAAATTTTAAAAAAGCGTATCTGAGAAGAAAATCACCTACGAGTAAGATTTAAGCACTTGTGTATCAGTAATGCCAAGCTTCACACAAAGGGTGCATTTCTCTCTAACAATAGAAGTCTAGAAGTAGGCAGTCCAGGGCCATTATGGACCAGGAGCAGCTCACTCATGCTTTTTTCATGCCTTCGTTCCCTGTCCCATAATGTGTGGCTTTCATTCTCTCAGCGGCTTGATGGCTTTTCAGCTTTCAGGCATCACATTGCACTTTCCAGGCAGAAAGAAGAAGGAGCAACAGGCCCAGGGGGTGCAGCCACCTTAGGCACCTTCCACAAACATTTCTGGGCGGTCTCAGCCCAAGCTCTTTCCATTTTCTTGATAGCCTGTCAAGTGGTCATCCTAGACCAGTCACCTGTGGTGAATAAAGAAAAGGGTGTATGGATGCTGGCTGGATCACGTATTTTGGACACAATTCTGTCTTAGAGAAGGGGCTAGAGGAAGCTACAAAGAGAAGCTATGAAGCCATGAGATGGCAGAGTATATTCAGAGAGTTGTAGATGGAAAGTAATTCTCTCTTTACTTGAGTAAAAGGGAGGAGTGTTTTTCTATCTCATTGCAAAATGAAAGGATGGAGTAGACTCTATATTCTTTAGTTCACTAAAGTATATTAAACTTTTGGGAAGTATATAACACTAGAGATAATATTTGCAAAATAGAAAGAAAGCCATAAATAATGAAAGATGACATGAAAGACTGAGAAGGAAGAGAGGAGGAAAGATCAAGGAAAAGAAAGAAGGGAAAAGAGAACAAAAAAAAGAAATAAATAAAAAGAAGGAAATAAAGTTCAGTGTGTTTTCTTCATTTGTGTAAGATGATGTAATTGCTATAACATGAAGAAAACAATGAAAGGCTCAACAAAATAATAGAACATGTAATTTAGAAAAACAATTACTGGGGATAGATATTATAATTATTATGTAAGAGAGCTTTTCAAATACCTTATTTTATTTTAAATTTAATTGCCAAATTGGACCAAAGTCATTTTTCTCATGTTACAGATTGAACAAAAAATACTCTATACAATAGTGGGATGATTCTGAATCAGGAAACATAGATTTAATTCTACATTTATCTAACTTATTTCTCAGATATTCCTGTAACTTCTTTCCACTGAACAATATGAACACATGGCGCTGCCCTAAGAATGAAATGTGTCTGAAAATGCTTTATAACGTGTCAATACTTAGGACATTATGATGATGAAGTATGTTCTGTATTGCGCATTTTATTTAATTTACATAATCATCTAAAGACTAGCATTAATGACGTGAATCATACCATCCTACCCTAAACTTGGTGCTGTTCTCCATATCTCCTTTACTTTTGCTCACATCACCTATTCAAGTTCTAAACTCATGCAGTTTTACTACTTAAAGATCTCCAGGATCTATCCCATAATATCCATAACCACAGACACACAATACATTGGCATGTTCCACGTGGTGTCTCATAATACCTCCTTAGTAGCCAGTCTGCTCTCACATTCCAATCCATACTCTCCACATACCCCAGAATGACCTTCACATACACAAATCCTGTGATTTTACTGTCCTAAAGTCCAGTTCAAAATCCTTGTTGTCTTAGGCACCCTTTCTCAAAGTCCACTACAGGGAATTTCTGCCCTTAAAAAGGAGTACCAAAGAAACTGTAGTGAGCTACATTGCATTATGCCTGGCCCTACTTTTTCCTTGTTAAAAGAATTGCTTTTTGCAATTGCAATCCTACTCACTACAGGTGGGATCGAGTTCCCTGCCTCATTGATGGTTGCTTTTGTCAATGAATGTGGGAAGATGTGCCAGTTCCTTCCACGGCACCTGTCTTCATGTGCTCCTGCTGTAATCATGAGAAGAACATTCTCCAAATAACCATCAGTCCAAAGTGAATGAGACATACATGGAGACATGTACAGCCTGAAGCCTGGTGTCTACTGTCTGGAGTCCAGAGTCTGGGTCAAACCCAGCTTAACAGAACTGCAGCATACCCAGTGACCCATGAGTAAAAACAAACAAAACCAAAAATGCTTGTTGTGTTCAGATACCGAGTTCTGGGTGATTTTTTAATGTAGCATGATCACAGTAAGAAGTGTCTGGTATGCATAATATGAGAAATCATGTCCTCAGATTAAGCTCAAGATAAATCAGATGCTAATCTCCCCAGTAGTGCTAACAAGCTAGCAGAAAATAAAACAGATTACAGAACTGAATTGGGTGACCCTGGGGAGTGCAGTGGGAGAAGTATGGATACATGGCTATGAGAGGTGTGTTCAATTCAATTAAATTTATTTTAAATTGAACTGATCAGCAGAGTCTTAAATGAGATTACATTAAGCCTGGTCCTTGAAGGATAAATAGAATTTCTGTTTGCTGAGTTGGAGAGGAGAGAATTTCAGGCAGAAGAAACCATTGAGGCAAAAGCAGGAAAGAAGAGGAGAACATGTATGTCAAATATTAAATGACTTATTTTGAAGCCCAGAAAGCATTATACTTAATAATATTACTAATTGTAATTTAAAAACAATTCTACCTGGTAATATGTTTGAACTATCATTAGTTAGGCATATATATATATATATATATATATATATATATATATATATATTCATTTAATACACACAGCATTATGTATGAAGTAGATATTATTATCTTCATTTTAAGCATGAGTGAGAAAATTAAGGCTCAGAGGAGTAAAATAACTTCCCTTGCTAAATTATAGTCAGAATGGGATCTGAACCCAAGTTTATCTGGATGCAGGGAAATACCAAAAGGTAAATTTAGACAGGAAAATAGGACTAATTTTCGAAAAGCCTTTCATGGTTTGCTAGGTGGTCTATCACACATTATGTATATACTAGAAAACTACCAAAAAGTTTTGGTCAATGAAACTATATCATGACCATGTTTTGCATCAATGTGCAAAGTGGATTAAATCTGGAAGAAAAATCATGAAGTCCATTTCAATAATCAAGAGGAGAAACAGTGAGAGCTTAAATGTAATGAGGAGTAGGAAAAAAGTGAAGGGGATGTATACGCGATGTTCAACTGGGATGGTGGCTACTAATCCCAGAACACAGGATGAAAATTTTTTAACATTAAATATTCATGATATAATTAAGAATAAATTATGAAACCTTGAAAAGCTATGCGTAACAGTAAGCTACCCTCAACTTAATTAAAAGCATTAAATAATTAGAAATAAGATATAAAGGTTGAGAGGGACACATAAATTTGTTGGGATGACAGGTGTTAATTGGGACTTCAATGGTTTGTTCAATATTGATATATTGTAATGATTAACCAACATTTTGGTTACATGACCAGATTATTTTTTGTAGTCCTTAATATTTTGTGTCTGGCACATAAGAGATAATCAATAACCATTTTAAAGGTAAAGAAATAGTTTATAAGACTCTTTTATAATATATAAACAAATTAGTTATTACATATTAAAAATACTTTATATTCAGTTTTTCCTAAATGTATTTATAAGTTCATTGTTAGAAATGTGTTGTGCTTTATATTATAGAAAAATGCCATAAATTATGGTCTAGAACTATGCCTATGAAATCCTATTGATCATGTATCTGGTGTATGGAAACAACAATATTGCTGAGCATGTAATCCAATCAAGAAATGAAGCCATAAATTACAATCAAATCAAACAAATATAAAAAAAATGTGCCATTTGTGCTTATGGTAGAAAGTAGTATAAAGGAGAAAATGTAAAATATTAATATTTCTAAGTTCATTTCATGATATTTCCAATAACTCAACAATGGAGCCACTTCTACTTCATGTCTAATTTCAAATGGAAATAGTGGATTTTGTTTTCTTTAGCATAGATGTTGCACTAATGCTAACTAGCATTATCTTGATCACGGTTGGGTTTTGGTTAATATATTGAATTAAAAGGAACCAAGAAGGTAGTAAGGGAAATACATTTATTTCTGACAAAATTGAGGAAAACAAATGAAACATATAAAGAAAGAAATAAAAAACAAAACAATTCAAGTCAGAATTGCCCAGAAGTATTTTATCCAGAAGTGTGTGAAACAATAGCTAAAAAGAATGAGATGAAAGCAATGAACTCTGAGGCAACATTTTTATTATCAACAACATCCTCCACCGTCCACCAGATGGCCCCACTGGCCAAGAACAGCCTGGTATTATAGAGCAGGATTCAGTGAGCTAGCTAGCATTGAGATTTAGGAAAAGATTAAAATTCAAGTACTTTTAAGGAGAAAGCCCATGCAATGTTTGGCTTGCTTGTTCATATGTAATTATTCTCTAGACTTTGAGCTTCTCAAGAAGGATTTTACTTTACCATAGTAATATTTTATTCATTAGCATTATCTGCCTCAATGCCTAACTCTTAGAAGACCCTAATAGTGCTTACAGCCTGGCCTACGTGTGTGGCTCAGTGGTTGAGTGTTGACCTATGAACCAGGAGGTCATGGTTTGATTCCCAGTCAGGGCACATGCCTAGGTTGCAGGCTTGATACCTGTTGGGGGGTGTGCAGGAGGCAGCAGCTGATCAATGATTCTCTATCATCATTGCTGTTTCTATCTCTCTTTCCATCTCCCTTCTTCTCTGATATCAACAAAAAATATATTTTAAAAAAGAGTGGTTGCATAATGAAAAAAAGTAAATGAGTCAATGATATAATACACTTATGTGTATTTTAATTTAAGCAATTATTTTTTTTCTGTTGTCATTTGCTATTTTATTTATTGTTAGGGCCAGGAAAATCTCTTGATGATTATTATTCTCCAAGATATATTTCACTTCACATTTCTGACACTAGTGAGGTCAAAGAAAACCACTTTTTTAATTTATTTTTTGTCTGCTGACATGTTGCTTTTTAAAAACACAGAGACCATTTACATGCAATGGTTTACTTTCCATCTTATTGAGTATCCCAGCCACAGGCCACAAATTGTTCTGGTTATAAATTCACAAATTTATTGAGCAAATTTGTGATTGTAGGAGATAGGACCACATAACTTAGAGACAATCTATTTGAATACCTGCAAAGGCTGAGGCATCCCAAGAATATTTAAAATAAGTTATTTGAGCCCTGGCCGGTGTCGCTTGGTGGTTGGAGCAATGGCCCACGCACTGAAGGGTGACTGGTTAGATTCCAGGTACCTGGGTTGAGGTTTACTCCCCACCTCCAATCAGGACATGAGAGGGAGGCAACCAGTCAACGTGTCTCTCTCACATTGATATTTCTCTTTTCTCTTCTCTCTCTCTCTCTCTCTTTCTCTCTCTCTTCCTCCCTTTCCCTCCCCTCCTTAAAAAATAAGATATTTGAGGAATGGTGTTGACATCTGCAAACTGGTGTTAGAACTTTACCTCTGCTTCCATGCCCTCGGCATTGCCAACTCCTATTCTCCCAGGAATAAAGTCTTCAGTCTGGTCAAAGCCTATTACCTGGAAAATTGATAACTTGCAGTCTTTTTGCATTTTCCCATGCCAGTTGCTCTACCTGAAATTTTCTTTCTCACAAGTAGGCCAACCACTTTTCGAAATCTAGTTCAAATGTGCTAGCCCAGTATAAAGTTTTCCCTGAGCCGTACAGTTAGAAGTGCTCAGTCTTTTCCTGATGTCCACATACTTTTATATCACCTACTATTGATATGTCTATAAATGTATAGTTTCCTTCTATTAATTTATATGGCATTTGTGATTCAAATTTGAGTCTCAGACACCTTGGACTCTGTAACAACAGTGAACTTGTTGGTCAACATATATTAAATGAGTAGTGTTTTTTAAATGTATCAATGAGCTCTTCTCTTTTGCCTTTCCATAAACAGAATAGTTCTCCTAGTCATTGCAAGGCACCCATCTACGTGGGAATAAAGGGAAAGGTGCAGGAAATGGGCACACCTGTGGTTATGTTACTGGTGGGGAAAGGTCCCCATCTGTTGCTTATGGGAGTGGAATTATTGCAATATACCAATAAAAAGAATTTTCTGAGATTTGCACAGGAGAACAAGTTATTTTTATTTACATGGAATTAAGTCCCTGAGTTTCCAAGGTCCTTTCTCCCTTATTCCTGCCATAAAAGAAGTAGAGCTGTGGCTTCATAGGAACAGAATCAGAGTCAGTGTCCAGTCCAATACATCATCTGGCTAGCTTAGTTAGTGTTTCCCACTGTAGTCCATCAGTCCATCATGTGTGGGTCCCCATGGCTGTGGGTCATATGGGCGAATGCAAGGAATCAGGAAGAAGAGAGCCAGCCCACAAGCCAAGAGTCAAAAGTCAAGAGCCAAGAGCCAAGAGAGATAATTCCTTTGTTTAGGGGAGTATGTATTCCCTAATTTTCACTGGCTTGAAGTGGCCACACCCATTCTGGCCAATGATCTCTGTTCCCAGGTGTGGCTGACAAACACCTTCCCTAGTCATCCTAACATCACTGAGCATCCATCTATCTCTTTGTAGGACCCCTGCTCCTAGTGATCTGTGAGGAATGGACCAGTGGTTCCCTGGAGAATGTGAAATTGCAGCTTCCTGGTGAAGCTGCCCAAATATCATGCCTATAATGTCTGCCTTCCTATCACTCTTTTCCTATTATTAATAACTAGCTAATGGTTTCGGTTGAGCAGAAATGCAGAAGGGAAAGAATTCACATGTAGTTTCTGAACTGCAAGATGGAATTTCTATGTCTATAGTCAAACAATGGCTTTAAAAATTAGCTTAGATATGCCATAAAAAAGAATGAACTCTAACCTTTTGTGGCAACAGAGACATAGGGGATATATGCTAAGTGAAATAAGTCAGACAGAGAAATATAAATACCATATGATTTTACTGATATGTGGAATCTAAATAAATAACTGAACAAACAAAGCAGAAATAAAGTCACAGATACAGAAAACAGACTGACGGTTGTCAGATGGGAGGGGCATTGAGGGGCTCTATGAAAAAAGTGAAAAGATTAAGAAGTACAGATTGGTAGTTACAAAATAGTCACATAGATGTAAAGTACCGCATGGGGAATATAACCAATAATGTTGTACAGAATAATAAATATGTATGCTGTCAAGTGAATACTTTACTTATTGGGGAAATCACTTTGTAAGTTATAACAATGTCTAACTACTATGCTGTACACTTTAATATAATATTTAAAAAAGAAAATCGCTGCTTTAATGAACATAAAGAGACAATGTTTGGAAATATGTCACATAAACTTTTTAATTTTCTAAAAAAATTAAGAAATTAAGACTGTTTAGCAAAATAAAACTATCAACTTACTGGAAAAATAAACTAATATAATATTGAATTTCAACTGTAATTTAAAAAAATAATAAACAAATGCAAACCTCATTCTATCTCTAAAAATTGTGGCATAAAAGTAGAAAGAGAAGAGCAAAGAAGTCAGGCCTTGTTTCTATCCATCGTTTTCCATGGGGTCCACTTGTGAGGGAGGGGAATACAGAAACCCTTTGGGATAAAAGGAGGAAACAGCAAGATCACCTTACATCAGCACCACGGGCCTCAGTGGGAAACAACTTAAACAGGGGAACTATCCTACATTCTGAAGGCAATTTTGTGTCAGTGAGGTACCCAGAATGCCCATATGAAGACACACACACAGGGCAGTACTGATTTGAAAGCTACGGGGACCTCTACCATATCCACTCTGGGAGGACACTGACATGCGTGGGAATTATTTTGTTCTGTGGGGAAAGCAGCATTCAGCAGGTAAGCCACAGAGAACCGGTGGGCGACCCTGACCAAGCGTTTTGAAGCACACACTCGGCTGCAAAATTGCTGGGTTCTTGCCTTAGCCAGTTTGGCTCAGTATTAGAGCGTTGGCCAGAGGACTGAAGGGTCCCGGGCTCAGTTGCAGTCAATGGCACCTACCTTAATTGGAGGCTGGATCCCTGGTGCCCGGTTGGGGTATGTGCAGGAGGCAACCAATCAATGTGTCTCTCTCACATTGATGTTTCTTTCTCTGTATCTCTCCCCCTCCCTTCCGCTCTCTCTAAAAATCAATGGAAAAATATCCTTGGACCCAGCCAGCATGGCTCAGTGGTTGAGTGTTGACCTATGAACCAGGAAGTCATGGTTCGATTCCTGGTCAGGGCAAATGCCCAGGTTGTGGGCTTGATCCTCAGTGTGGGGAATGCAGCCGATCAGTGATTCTCTCTCATCATTGATGTTTATATCTCTCTCCCTTCCGCTCTGAAATCAATCAAAATGTATTGAAAAAATATATCCTTGGGTGAGGATTAACAACAAAACAGCTAAATGTGCCTGATTCTAATCCCTGCTCTATCCCTTACTTTGTGAAATATGATAAATTTTTCATCAGCACTCTTGTCTAAATTTAGATACTGACAATAACTACCTTATCATGCTGTTATAAGAGCTGAACAAATTAATTCACATAAAACACTACTCACTATGCATGGGATTGAGTAAACATTAATAAATGTTAGCTATCTTAAAATATTATTAACGTATTTCAGTAAATAAGAATCTTCCTGAAAATGAGGTTTCAGAAATCTTGTAGTCATTTCACAGATATAAACACTTGTCCTATCAAATATATTTGTAATAATTTAAATATTATAATTCCGTAAGTACTTTTGTTTTACCTTAGTTCATACCAACATTTTTATTGACAGAAGTGAAAAATGTAACTTATGAATGCTTAGTTTAAAAACTCAACATATTTTATATTTCAGATATTTGGCAAAAGCATGCTAGCACAAAATGATTCAATTATGTGACTACAACATAAAAAATAAAATGTGAGTAACAAAAGTGTTTATGTTTGTACCTTATGTTCACAAAGCTTGTATCAAAGGAGGCCTGGAAGGTCAGTTCTGTGGAGAACAGAACAATATCTACAAATCCTCACAATGTTTTTTAAATGGAAAAAAGTACCCCCCAGGGACTGTGACACAGTCATCATAGGAATTTAAGCAACGGGAAACAAGTGTATAATAGCAGTGGTTTTTAACCCTCTTTGCGATAAAAAGTTGATGTTACTCACCCACCACACTTTTCTAATAGTGTTAATTTGAGCGGTGTCTCCCACACTTTTTTACTTAATTCTACAAATGTTTGCATTTAGGAAAGTCTCACAGAATGAAGCTTATTGACCTATATGAGTAGCAATATTTATCTCATTAGTACAAGGGTTTAACCACCTGAATATATCACTCAGAAAATATAGACATATCCATTTTTAACATGTCAGCATTCAATTGAAAAATTATGGCACTGATGTATGTTTCAGCTCCCCCCCCCCTCCACCAGGCATGTTAGAGGCTCATGTGCAGAAACCTGCCCTTTTGGAGATAAAAATGCCTATTTGTAAGGGAACAGATGGTATGCCTCAAGTTCAGAGACACATCTTAGGCAGCATCTCATGGGGAGGAGGCAATGCAGGGGAGAAGGGCTGGTGCTGTTTGAAAAGGCTTCCTGGGTGATTCTGATAGCTGCCCACCTCGCCCCCACTGTGCAGTGCTGATTTAAAGCTGAAGGATACATAAATGTCATGTAGGAGCTGATTTGAGCTGCAGAGTAAAAAATGAACCCCTTCCCTGGTAGAAACTTGTCTGATTGCATTTCTCTGCATTTTATGTCATAGTTTTCAAAGCCGGAACCTCCCAGAAATATACTAAAATAGACTCATTTAAAAACTTGTGATTAGTTCACATATGACATTGTTTTCATTTCTTTTGTAGTGTTAAATAGCAGGTCCCACTGGATCATTGAAAGATAATTCTTATTTTGGGTATGTTCCCATATACATAAGTCACCATAAAAATAGGTCACATTCTGTATGGCATTATAATATAAGCAACCACAGGCACAAATACTGTTAGTGGAGCCACTGAAGTAAGTTTTGAGAGTCAGAATAATTAAAATAATTACAGCCACACTTATCTTTGAAAAATCCTTTAAACCAATTCTAGAGAATAGTACATGTTTTGTGTGTACACATTTGCCCAGCAATTCTTATGCATGCTAAAATTTGTAGCTTTCTTATTAAATTAAAGGAGAAAAACGTCAATATGCAGATATCTGAACATTCAAACCATCATGACTTTCCGGTGGTGCTTGAATCCAAAGAAATGCGGGAGGTCGGGAAGCAGGGCTGGAAAGTTGCCCTGGTTTCCCACAGGGTGAAATAGCCCTTGCTGTGTTCCCATGGAAGGCTCCCATCCAGGGATACACTCTGTTACCTTTGTTTAGAACATGCTGGGACGGAATGGATTTGGAGCACCTAAACAGAAGAATTTGCTGGAATTGGATGACTAGGCCATGGACAAGGTTGTGTTTGAAGTTCTGCCTTGATAAGGCCATGGATGCCAGAACTCTTCTGGACCAGTTATGAGCTCGCCCAGCACTGCCACGGACTCTGGTATGAGTCTCATTTGCTTTAGTCTTTTTCTCTTTGTACATATCCAGTCCCCTCCAGGAATGAGTGTCTTACACCTGGTGACTGGCTGGTGGATTCCTCTGTGTAGGATTTCCAAAGAACAGGATCTCTTAATATCATGGAACCCGTGGCCTCTCCAGCCTTTCCTGAGTCTGTTTACCTCATAGAAGAGCCAAGATATCAATGTTCAATCATTTCTCTATAAGGGCGCTGTCGACTTCAAGACAGGGTGATATTTTAGGGACATTTCTGAACACTGATTCCGGAATCTTCCACTCTCAGTCCCAGCCCCCACATATTACTAGAGTCCACTTAATTTTTATTTTTTTCATGCTCCCCTCTATATCCTCTCTTAGGGTTAATATTTTGAATTAGGCATGGACGGCAGCCTATTTCCCTCAAAATAGTTGAGGCAACATGCCATTTTGCTATATGACAAGGAAGTATAAACTATAATACAGAACAGTAAACAAATAGTCATGTTTCAGAACTGTAGGTTTCTGTTCCTTCCAGATGGTGCTGCTTTGCCTCTGTGAGCATCTCACTGAAGTTCATGCCCTCCTGGGTGTCTGGTAGATTTCATGGTTGACACCATTTCTCCTGACTTTTCTACTGCATATCTCTTGCCATTCAAGGTCAAATGTAGAAGGCTTTGCCCCAGCTTCTTTATAACTCTGTGCAAACCTCCATCCCCAAAACTAAGCCTTGCATAGTCAGTAGCTGGACTGGGCGGGGAATGGGGATGAAGCAATGTGTGATCTCAGTCTTCTTCTGATTTTCTGTTTGGCCCAGCCCTGCATAATTTCCTGATTTACTTCCTAAGACATCTTCTTACTTCACGTGAGGAGAAGAGAAATGTCCACTTGTTATGGAGTTTGCTGTTAAATTACTGCTCATCCATCAAAGCGACTTAGTTCTTGTCTCTGGAGTAAGCACTGGCCCTTCCCTGAGAAGGAGATAATCACTCCCTCCCCTGGGCATGGTATTTATTTGCATATCTGTGTCCACATCTTTACTGCGAAGACACTGAAAATTGCTTTCGTGGTTTTGAGCTTTATATCCCCAGATCCTAGCACAGTCCCTTCCAGAGAGAGATTGCCCAAAATACCACAGCGATTGACTTGTATAATAGTTTAGAGCAATGATTTTCAACCTTTCTCACCTCATCGCATACATAAACTAATTGCCAAAATTCTGCGGCACACCAAAAAATATCTTTTTTTGCCAATCTGACAAAAATATGTGTCATTTTGACTCATTCACACAGGTTGGCTATTGCTGTGTTGGTTGTTATCATTTTTTAATTTGACAATCTAAGGGAAAAGAGGTCAGTGCCCCTGACTAAATAGTCAGGCATTCAAGTGTTAAAAATCCTTGCAGCACACTGTTTGAAAACTGCTGGTTTAGGGATATACCTATCCTGACATCCATCTATTCAAAACCTGCACACGTATAATCACAGAAGGGCCACGTGCTCTAATTCACCCAGTATTTGTGTAGTTCTGACCTTTCAATCACCTGGATCTGGGGTTCACTCTGACCTTTCAACTCCCATGCTCCTTCCCTGTGAAAACCACAGTTCTGGGGTCAGACCCCTTCCTTGCCCATGGAGATTGTTTATAGTAGATATACAAGTCAGTGCTAACTGGTCTGACTTTTGCCAGCCTTTCCATTTCTACAGCTTCCCATGATAAATCTTGAGTTATAAAACTGCTGTATTTCTCCATATAACACAGGGATAAAAATGAGAATCTGGCTGAAGAAGGAGAACCAAAGGAAACAGGAAAAAAAAAATGGAATAGAAATAGTTTCCCTTTCCTTTAAGAAGGGCAGGGCAGGAAAATATGTAAAATTAGATGGATTCAATTAAAAGGATGACAAATATGCAGATCAAAGATGAATAAGGACTGGTAGGTACCCTTCACTTCACTGTTACAACTTCTTACGCCCCAGGGTCTAAAGAGGTCTTCCAGGCCCAGTGACACAAGGAGGGCGCCCACCTCCATCTCTATTCTTCATTGCACTTTTCTTTTTATGTCTTTCACCCCCAGACTTCTCTGTCATCTCCAACTCAGTGAAAGACCAGGAAGGCAGTGATCTATCTTATTCTCCACTGATTCCATAGTGCCCCTCGCAGTGCCTTTCACGGAGTAGACAACCCGTAACTACTTCAATTACCAAATGGAAAATGTTACATTTTAAGAACCTGAAATTTAAAAATTTTAATTCACCCTTAGTCTATTCTGAATTAATAAATATATAGAATTATTGAATATTAGGTCATTGACAAAACTATTCAATACAAAAATTATTAGAGTTAAACACCAGCATCATTTTGTGAATGCTATTTAAAAAAAGAGTCCATTAGGAGAACATTTTAGGGTAAAGTTTTAATAAGAGATATCAAACTGAAGATAACAGAAGAAAAAAAATCCTACCACAATTGCAATGATAAGGACAATTATTAGAATAGGAAAACTCCCCTAAGGGAAGTAATGTGCTTGGACAAGAACAGCCCCAGCAGAATACATTGAGCAGAATACATAATAATGGCTTAAGTGCTCATATAAATGGGGTGTTACAGTCCACACATTAATCATCCATGCTTGAGTGTCTGCCTAAGTGGGTAATGTACAATATTTAAAATGCCATATTCAAATACATTGTTTTTCAAATGGATTAAAACTAAAAGTTCTAATATTGTAATTAGCATAGAGGTGCAGCACATTCTAATTCATTTAATAAAATTAATATCTTGCTTCATTTTTGTCAAAAAGATATTTGCAAAGTGAAGAGAGTAGAAAAATGATTTTCTTTAAAAGAAATTAAAATTAGGACATGATAAATCATCTAGATGCCTTACGTTAGCAGTGTCTATGTAAAGGCAGAGATGAATGCATGCGCCTGTGATACCCACCCTCACCCCACCCCCACCGCCTGCCTCCTTTATGTCCAACACCCATGGTGGGGGAATGAAGAAACAGGTGTGGTGATCAGGAACCCTACTTTGAGTTCACGGTCTTTTCTCACCATTTTTGAGGACTCTTTAATATGTTTCTTTCAGTAAGCATCAACTAAAAATTTTATGAAGGAGTATATAGGTTTTTTAGAATTCATAGTACCTAACTATTAAAGGAAAACTTAGAAGACCATTGGACTAGTTCTGGTGTATTTCAAGACTGTTTCTTATCCACAATCAAAGGAAATTTATTCAACTGATAGAAATTTCTACCCAGAAATGGAGATTAATATAAATGGATGGAACCTCAAATAATCATCTGGTCTAGTTTTTAGATGACTGTCCAGATGGTATTTTTTTCTTGAATTCTATGAACTGAGACTTAGTTTATTGTACCACAATAATTATTACACCACATGGACTTGTTATGTTGAAAAAACCTGCTTTGAATATGAATCTAAATTTAATTACATTCAGTATTTATTGAAAAACTAATAACTGTTCAGCCTATCCAGTTCAGAAACATATGCACTTATGGAAACATCTACACTAATAAAAGAGAAAAATGGTAATTGGTGTACGACGCTACCCTTTTCATTGGCTAATCAGGGCTATATGCAAATTAACTGCCAACATATGTAGGCACAATGCAGGGAGGCGAAAGGGAAAGCAGGAAGAAGCCCCCTGCCACTGACAGTGATCGGAAGCCCCCTGCCACTGACAGTGATCGGAGCTAAGAGCTGCGGGGCAGGGAAAAGGCGGCCCTGGGGCCACATTTGCCCTGCCTCCAAGCCATGATCGGAGAATCAGGTGCCTTTGCCACCCTGGCCAGTGATAGCAGGAAGTAGGGGTGGAGCCAGCGATGGGAGCTGGGCACGGTCGAAGCTGGCAGTCCCGGGAGCTAAGGGTCCCTTGCCTGGGCCTAAAGCGGAGCCCGCGATCGCGGGGTGCTGCAGCTGTGGGTCCCCGCTGCCAAGGCCGGACACCTAGGCCAGAGGCGTTAGGCCTGGGCAGGGGCAGAGCCTGCAACCGCGGGGAGCTGGGGGTCCCCTGCCCAGGCCTAATGCCTCGGCCAGAGGTGTTAGGCCTGGGCAGGGGCAGAGTGGGAGATCGCGGGGAGCTGGGGGTCCCCTGTCCAAGCCTGACACCTCTGGCGTAGGCGTCAGGCCTGGGCAAGGGGCCGATCCTGCAATTGGAGGGTGATGGGGTCAACGCCTGAGGGCTCCCAGTATGTGAGAGGGGGCAGGCTGGGCTGAGGGACACTCCCCCCCCCCAGCCAGTGCACGAATTTCGTGCACCGGGCCCCTAGTGTATAATATAGTTACATCTACACTAATAAAAGAGAAAAATGGTAATTGGCGTATGAGCTACCCTTTTCATTGGCTAATCAGGGCTATATGCAAATTAACTGCCAACTAAGATTGGCAGTTAACTGCCAACAAGATGGCGGTTAATTTGCATACATAGGCACAATGCAGGGAGGCGAAAGGGAAAGCAGGAAGAAGCCCCCTGCCACTGACAGTGATCGGAAACCCAGGGGGGAGCTAAGAGCTGGGGGGCAGGGCAAAGGCGGCCCTGGGGCCGCCTTTGCCCTGCCCCCCAGCCATGATCGGAGAATCAGGCGCCTTTTCCACCCTGGCCAGTGACAGCAGGAAGTAGGGGTGGAGCCAGCGATGGGAGCTGGGCACGGTCGAAGCTGGCAGTCCCAGGAGCTAGGGGTCCCTTGCCTGGGCCTAAAGCGAAGCCCACGATCGGGGGGCCGCTGCAGCTGCGGGTACTGCTGCCCGGGCCGGACGCCTCGGCCAGAGGCATCAGGCCTGGGCAAGGGGCCGATGCTGCGATTGGAGGGTGATGGGGTCAACGCCTGAGGGCTCCCAGTATGTGAGAGGGGGCAGGCTGGGCCGAGGGACACTCCCCGCCCCCCACCCAGTGCACGAATTTCGTGCACCGGGCCCCTAGTATAGTATATTAATAAATACTATTGTTAAATAAAATGTATGTATATTAGTAAATATTATTTTTAGTTATTAAATTATATAATCCACACTAATAAAAGAGAAACATGGTAATTGGCGTACGACCTCTACCCTTTTCATTGGCTAATCAGCGAGATATGCAAATTAACTGTCAGCCAAGATGGCGGCCGGCAGCCAGGCAGCTTGAAACTAACATGAGGCTTGCTTGCCTCAGTGACGGAGGATCGTTGGAGGAAACCAATGTTCCCTGCCTGCGGCTGCAGGCCTCTGAGCGGGCAGTTTAAGAAACATTGTAACAAATACCGCTGGACTTCAGCCAGCAGATTCGCAACATTGTAAGCAAAGGCCAGAAACCTACTTTCAGCCGCGGAGGCAGGCCTAAGGGCTGGAGCCAAGCCTCAAGGTAAAGCTGGCCAAGAATAAAAAAAAAAAAAAAATGAAAAAAGGAGCGGTTGGGAACTTCAGTCACCCCCAGCCTGAAAACAGCTCTCAGCCCCTCACCCAGACTGGCCAGGCACCCCAGTGGGGACCCCCACCCTGATCCAGGACACCCTTCAGGGCAAACCAGCCGGTCCCACCCATGCACCAGGCCTCTACCCTATATAGTAAAAGGGTAATATGCCTCCTGGCACCGGGATCAGCATGACAGGGGGCAGCGCCCAAACCCCCTGATCGCCCTGCGGCTCTGTGTGTGACAGGGGATGGGGCCCCAACCCCCTGAGCAGCCCTGCTCTGTGCCTGATAGGGGGGAGCTCCCCAACCCCCCCCCCCACGGGCCCTGCTCTGTGTGTGACGGGGTAGAGCCATAACCTCCCCATCGGCCTTGCGCTGAGTGTGAGAGTGGCGGCGCCTCAACCCCCTGATCGGCCCTGCTCTGTGTGTGACAGGGGGCGGCGCCCCAACCCCCTGATTGGCCCTGCTCTGTGCGTGACAGGGGGTGGCGCCGCAACCTCCCCATGACCCTGCCTTGAGTGTGACAGGGGACGGTGCCCCAACCCCCCAATCGGCCCTACCCTGAGCATGACTGAGGGTGGCATCACAACCTCCCAATCTGCCCTGCTCTGTGCATGACGGGGCGGCGCCCCAACTCCCCAATTGGCCCTGCTCTGAGCCTGACCAGGGGCTGCACCTAGGGATTGGGCCTGCCCTCTGCCACCCAGGAGCAGGCCTAAGCCAGCAGGTCGTTATCTCCCGAGGTGTCCCAGACTGCGAGAGGGCACAGGCCGGGCTGAGGGATGCCCCCTCCCCCCCGAGTGCACAAATTTTTGTGCACCGGGCCTCTAGTACATACTATAATAGATGTTAACTTAAATTTCTTATTAACATACTAGAGGCCCAGTGCATGAATTTGGTGGGGTCCCTAGGCCTTGCCTGTGGGGATCAGGCCAAAATCAGCTCTCTGACATTCTCCAAGGGATCCCAGATAGCAAGAGGGCACAGGCCAGGCTGAGGATCCCACCAGTGCATCAGAGCCAGGGAGAGACCGCAGGAGGGCTCCAGGGCATGTCCAACCTGTCTTTCCCAGTCCCCATTGGCCGGACCCCAGCAGCAAGCTAACCTATCTGTCGGAACATCTGCGCCCTGGTGGTGAGTGCACGTTATAGCGAGTGGTCTAACGTTTGAACAGTCAGATGGACACTTAGCATATTAGGCTTTTACATATATAGATTACCTACATCAAGTAGGTACTCAGTAAAGATTGTTGATTAAAACAATTGTTAGTTTTATATATTATGACATACATTTTTCTTATGCAGGTTCAATTTTTCCATGTTTATTTATACCAGTTCCTTTACAAAATTATGCAAGTCCTATTTTATGTATTAGAAGAGCCGATAAGACAATAAATAAAGTAATACATTTCAGAATTTAAAGATACTCAACATTTTCTCATATTTATTATGCTAATGTAATACTTATAGCAGTAATTATCATTTAGTCATAGATAATAGAGTTTATAATGGATTCTGATTCAGTTAGATTCCACAATTAACAACCTACTCAATTATCCTACAGTAATTGGATTTTAGTACATCAGAAATAATGACTAAAACAAATTATTTCTATTTGGGTTGAAAACCTACAAACAGATTAAAATAGTAGCTATCCTTAATAATTTTGTTTTATGTGTTTTAAATATATTTTAAGATTTTTATGAAAGTACTTATTAAATGAAAGAAAATAACCATGCTAATGTGGTTTGTATTATTATCCTAACTAAAACTGACAAGTTTCTCAATTTGGAATTGTTTTTCAGAAAACAGATGTATATTCCTTAAACAATCCATGCTTTACATAAAGAAGACTTGACTGGCAATGACATTACCTAAGCTTTTATATGGCAAGCAGTCTAATTTATTTAAAAGTGAAAATGCACTTAAAGTGTTCTCAGAATCTTCCTGGAAAATAGAAATACATTGATACTTATTATCAGTGGAAATATATTATGGCAAGATCATTTAATTTTCTGATCATCATGCTTACACTGTGAAAATCTTGACATTCACATGCAGTGGAAAATATTTATATAGATAGAAGAATGAGCTGTGAATGAGAAGATCCCAACTTAGGTATGTGACTTGTCTTTAGTCAGTTGTAGTTTTTTTAAATTGTTTAAAGATGATGTTGATATCCATTGCACAGAATGTAGTCAAATCACAATTGCAGCACTGTGTTGAATCTTTGCCCCATAAATTTAAAACATGAACATATGCAATGTGATGCAAATGTAGGAATACATTTTAGAAGCATTGGCAGACTAGAATGCCTCTAGAAGAAGGCATTCAGGGTTGTAAAAGTCTAGAAAGCATGTCATTGGAAGCCACTGAGATTATCTAGTCTTGAAAGAGTAGACTCAGCAGAGCCATCTTTAAATATTTAAACAACTTTGGAAATAATAAAAGGATTCGATTTTTTTTCTATTATGTTCCAAAATTCAGAACTAGGCTTAATAATGGAAATGAAAACAATATAGATTTTTGTCTGATTATAAGAATTAATTATAAAGCACTGTTATTTGGCTTCTGGGATAAATTGCCTCATGAGATAACTATTCATTGTGGAATTACGTAAGCTGACCTTCTTTTAGAAATGCTGTAAATCATACTAAACTCTAGGGTTCCTATATATTTAAGGTTCTTATAGTAGTTTGAAATTTTTTAATTTCTAAAATTCAGTGTTTCACATGTTTTATTAAGAAAATCTCTCTTTACTTTTATGTATGGTAATAAGGTAGTTTTAATTTTGAATACACTTTCATTCAACCAACAAATATTTATGGAGCAGTTACTGGGTACCAATGTTAGTGTTGAGTACTGGGGTAGAGTAGAGAGCTAATCAGCGAGATATGTTGATGTTGTGTCAGTGAGGTACCACACAGCTGATTTATTGAACTCCCTGTTGTCAGTGCAGCAAACATAATCTACTGGTCAGAGTGTCTACCCCCTGGTGGTCAGTGCAGCATACATGATCTTCATGTCTCTTGATGAAGATCAGAGATTAATAGAGGCAGACATTACCAATAGTCATAAGTAAATGAGCAATTACAAACTCTGCTAAATGGCATGGAGAAAATGCACAGTAATGTGACCTTGTATCACGACTATAAGCTTCCTTCCATTTCACCACTACCATCTAATGCAGCTGGCTTCATCTGTTACCTGAGGTACCACACAGCTGACTTATTGAACTCCCTGTTTCTATTTATGCTGCCCTCTAAACCTTTCTCAGCTTCACAAGAATAATTTCCTCAAAATGTAAATCATATCATGCCTCCACCCTCCCTGAAATCCTGCAATGCTTCTGATTGCTCTAAAGATAAAGGCCACGATTATCAATGTGGCCTGAAAATATTTTTATAATGTAGTTCATTTCTATCTCCAAGGCATCACAAATTACTTTTCCCACTTTCTATATTCCAGCCCCTCTGAGGATTGTCAGCACGGGACCATTATTTCTTCTGCAACTGGGCCTTTGCACATGCTGCTCCCCCTGCTAAGTTCTTTATTCCATTTGCTTTCACCTAGCTAACTCCATCACATGTAAAATCACATTTTGCGTTCTTATACACCATCATAAGCCTTTCTCTTATTTGATTAACACATATTTATTGAGTTCATGTTATGCACCAAGCATTATTCTATGTCTTTGGACTACAGGAGCAAACAAAACACAGAGACACTTGCCCTTGAGGGAGAATAAACAATGATTCCTGATAATTTATACTCTATCTAGAAAGTTAAGCTATTATCTACTTGTTTAGATCAAAGAGTTGATTTCATTGGATATACAACTATATTCTTACAGATTTTCCAATGTTAAGGCTTCTAATAATTCCTAGAAATGTAAGATTAGGTAGAAGACTATATGTAAAATGGTTCGTTGACAACAACACACACTCTTCTACATTTGCAACTTATAGAGAACTTGGCTCATTCCATGCCCTAAGATTTCATAACTAAGTTGATACCATTATAGCATATGTATGAGTACATGTATATTTTATGTCTTTGTATACAGGGTGGGGCAAAAGTGGGTTTACAATGGTTCATATGGAAAATAATACAACAATTCATAAATAGTAATGCAAGAATAAATTCTTGTGGTCTCACAACTGTAAACCTACTTTTGCCCCACCCTGCATTTGAATGTACAATGCATATGTATATTAGGTATGATAACATAAGTAGATTCTATACTAGTCTCCATAGAAGGATATAAACTAGTATTTTACCTTGAAAGTATTGAGGAATTCATTCAAAATTAGTTTTAACATTTGAGAAATTAAACTAATGATTTTATAGATACTGATTATAAAGTTTACTTGTTTCAAAACAAGTGGTCATTAATTAACTAACTAATTAGTTACTTTAGGAAGCCTTTATTCATCACATTTTATTGCACTGAACATGAAGGGAGGCTTTAACAAATTATGAATCATCTTCACTGGTCTGAGGAATTTATAGTCCACCTAGAGAAACAACATAAATGAAACAGTATGAGGCAGTATATCCACAAAGTACAACCAAGTATAGTAAAAAGTGAATAAAAAAAAAGAAAATAAGAAAACTTTTCCTCACCCCAATTATTTTCAATACACTTCCTTATTCAGCAAGATAACAGCAGTACAGCCATGAATTTATGTTGCATCAGATAAAATTCACTAGCGAGACTGTGATTTCCAGTAAAAGAAATAACTGCTAACTGGTGTTTTGTACTACTCAGAAAAAATGTAGAGGCAGCAATCTGGAGTCTCCAGGAAGCTTCTGGAAACATATGATTGTTATTGTATTCTCTTATGATCAGTTAGAAGGCTTTACAAGCTACGGATCTTAAGAGAAAAATAACATTTCAGTAAGAGTTTCTCCTTTGCAGCTCCCTGAGATGAGGGAAAGGTCAAAGGCGGTCTAACACATTTGTAGCTGCTTGGAAAGGAGCTGTGTCCGTCAAGGCAACTGCCAGATAGGATTTCGCGGTAATTGCAGCTCCGTTTTCTTCCATCACCCTGACTGTGGTAAGAGCTGAGAACTTGGAGCACTGGATTGAGGAAATGCCATGAAATGAAAGGACCATTGGTCTGGATAAAACTACAGTCAGTAAAAACAGAAAATAAACTTCCATGTGTTTGACCTTTAGCAGCTTCAGAGACTTCAAATAACATTTTCCCCCAAATTGCTTTTGAGTCCTTCATAGTTGTAATGCTTTTTCTTCGGGTCACTTGAGAGTTTAAAATCTGCTAGCAGTTGTGAAATACCAAAAAAGGGATATATATATATATTTTTTTTTTCTTAAATGCTAGTTAATCCAATAAAATTTAGGCCA
Source organism: Myotis daubentonii (assembly GCF_963259705.1). Classification (NCBI taxonomy): domain Eukaryota; kingdom Metazoa; phylum Chordata; class Mammalia; order Chiroptera; family Vespertilionidae; genus Myotis; species Myotis daubentonii. The sequence goes on along the minus strand of NC_081840.1, from coordinate 168,222,220 downwards.
AGGGCACATGGTAATTTAAAAAGTTATTATCAATCTTTACTGCAGATGATATTGATAATGTTCATACTCTAAAAATATCTTTATTTGCTTCAGGGTTGGCCAAAACAAACTTGTGTTCATTGGCCTACATCTTGTTTTCATAGGACTCAGTCCCATCAGTTGAACAACTTAATGTGACTCCAGGTTTCAGCTATTATTTATGCTAAATGGTTTTGTATGTAGGGCACACAGTTTAAAAGGGTGCACTCTGTAATATTAAATAATATGAAAAATGAATGCTGAGAACAGAATTTAAATTTGAAAAAAACTAACATGCTGACAACTGACAAATGGCCCAATTAACATTACAGACATTTTACCAAGTTGAAAAATGAAAAGCAAACAAACAAAAATTTATTCATATGGGAAGCAAAGTTAAAAAGTTTATAAAAATTATCTTTTTCCTATTTTAGCAAAATGACAGGCTTATTTTTTTAATTGCTTACCTATGGTGCTTTTAAAGAAACATATTATATGTGATTACCATTTAGGGGAATTATTAAAGAGATTTCATATAAATTGGATATTTATGTCTTGAATCACTTTGTGCCATTGGCTCAGTCTTTTAAGCCTCTGAGAGCAAGGGTATCTGACTCATTGCTAGAACCCCCAGGAGATGGACAATTGTGGGCATACATCGGATCCTTAGATCCTCAAGACATTTTGTTGAATGAATGGATAAAGGCTCCAAAAAGAAAATGAACACAGAAAAGCAAAATATGACTCTGAATATGAAAGCATTCTGGGTATACTATCAGTAAAATTGAGTTCAGGATGGTAAAAGCAAAGTTTTGCCAAATTGATCATGCAATATGAATAGAAGATGTTATAATTCTCCCAAATAATTTCTACCATCAGCTCTGTAGGAAAAAGTGAGTAATAAAATATTAAAAGTGCTCTAAAGATGAATTTAAAGTTACTAATGTACCTCCAATCATAGGAATAGTTTAAAAGAGCACACCATTTTTTTAATTTTTATTTCTGGAAAATTGCTCTTTGGTTGGAAAAATGACCAGGAGACAGAAATAAGAAGGTGGTGAATCTACAGCAAAACTACAGCATAACATAGTTGGTGGTTTCAATTCTTCCATCAAAATATTTCACTAAAGATGTTTGTTCATTATTTTGCCTCTTCCTTCCTTCCTTCCTTCCTTCCTTCCTTCCTTCCTTCCTTCCTTCCTTCCTTCCTTCCTTCCTTCCTCCCTCCCTCCCTCCCTCCCTCCCTCCCTCCCTCCCTCCCTCCCTTCCTTCCTTCCTTCCTTCCTTCCTTCCTTCCTTCCTTCCTTCCTTCCTTCCTTCTTTTCTTCCTCCCTTCTTCTTTCCCCTCCCTCTCTCCCTCTTTTCTTTCCTTCCCATCCAACCTTACACAAATGAAGCTATAAAAAAATTTTAAACATCTACTCTGGGATTTGAACTGGTTTAAGTAACTTTGCAGAGCTATTCACTTTACCAGATGCTAAGGATATGGTTCAGGTAAGTATAGAAATTTGGAAATAAAGGAGAGCTTGAAAGAAACAATTTTCCTATTTTCTTTCACTTGCTCATTCCCTCTCTTCTAGGACACTTTTACACTAATCCAGAAGCATCTGGTGTGAACAATAAATACCTTCCTTGATTCTATACTTTTTCTTGGACCTCCATTTAACTCTATTGAACAGAAAGTATTTTTATTATTTCATTAGGTCTATCCAATTCTCTAAGGTGTATCAGGATATCATACAAAATCTCATAGTAATAATTCTAATGCCAAGGTATGACCTATCATTTCCTGTTTATCACATGTCTCAGAGCCACATGCCTCAATAATTTCTTAATTTTTGAGGAACACTCTTTTTTAGAATATAATACCGGACTATGTAGAAAACATCAGATTGTGTCTCAACTTGTTGCCACTGGCTAGCTTTCCTGGAAGCACAGCCCTTGAGAGCCTAATTCCTTGAAATGACCTTACAGCATGAGAGGCCAAGGATCAATTCTCCTCTGTCACTAAGAATCTGCTGCGGATTATACCTAAGTATGAAGGTGCCACACTCTTTAACAAAACTAAAAGGTTAACATAGTTAAGTAATATTGGGCTGCTGGGTGCCAGAATTTTTAAAGCAAATTCATCTACAAAGTCAATATGGACACAAGACATTTACCGCATTGTTTTATTATACATCCATACCTCAAACATTTAACATGTTGTCAGAAATAATACTTTGAGCTCTTAAACCTTAACCAAATGTAAAAGCAGGGACCACAGAAAATTAAATCTCCAGCGAAGCAATATATCAAATTGTATGATTTTTGTTCCTAGTTATTCCAATGAATCCATAAAAATAAATAAACGAATAAAAATATGACTTAAAATGTAAATAGAATTTGAAAGTGTGCCATATAATGGAAGTATTTTTAAAAAACATATTTTATTGATTTTTTTACAGAGAGGAAGGGAGAGGGATAGTTAGAAACATTGATGAAAGAGAAACATCCATCAATGCTTCCTGCACACCTCCTACTGGGGATGTGCCCGCAACCAAGGTGCATGCCCTTGACTGGAATCGAACCTGGGACCTTTCAGTCTGCAGGCCAACGCTCTATCCACTGAACAAAATCAGTTAGGGCAATAGAAGTATTTTTGAAAGTGTCACTGACCATATGAAAGCATCAATAAAGTGGGATATCTAGTTGACTTAACAAGAAAAAAAGAAAAGAAAAAAAGAAGAGGAGAAGGAGGAGGAGGAGGAGGAGGGAAAAGTAACAGACTTATAGAAGGTGAGAAGGTGGCTGTAGGAAGTATATTGATTTGAAGTAGTTCATTCTTGACAATTTCCGGCCTTTTGCGAAACAGGTTGTATAGGACAATTGTCTGGTAATAAAGTGGCTCTAATAAAGAAAGTTTGAGGGCCAAAAGAGTAGTGTGAATTGTGAAATCTATTTGTAATGTCTCATATGAGTTAAGATAGGTGAGTGCTGTAGAACATTAATCTGTGAGAGGAAACCATATGCTAGATAAGCGCATATGTTGTTTGCTTGACCATTAAATTCATGTTTAAATAATACCAAAATGCCTAGATGAAGAGTAAAACAGCGATTATGTAAATGTTCAGCTTTATAAAGTCTCTCTATTCACAAGACAATTTTCTGAATAACCAATGTTTATCTAGTATACGCATGAAGTAGGATTAGCAAGCAATGCAAAAATAAAAGCAAAAAAGATCAGAGTAAAAAATATCTATTGCATCATGCTTCGTATAAAATATTCATAAGGGTATATTTAATTATTTAGGCTTCACTCTATAGATTTGTCTAAGTATTTGAGTTGTATAACCCCCCCCCCCCAATGTTTTCTAGTTTAAATAATGTTGAAAAAATGTCTTATCAGCAAGGTAGAATTTATAGGACATTTTAAATCCAATTTAGCTGTATAATCAAATAGTTTCTTTATATTATAAAAACATTATTTTATTTCTCTTCCCACATTCTAAGGATTCAAATTCAATTATTTAAAATTATTAAGCAACTCCTATACATAAATACACACAAATGCATCCAATGAAAATATACTCAATTGATCAGCTTGTTATTTATGTTGAATTTTTAAGGAGAAAAATCCCAGGAAAATAAGTTGATGTCAAAAAATTAAGTTTTACAGCACCCCTATTTAAATTCAATAATCATATTTCTAAGATCTGGGGTTAATATATATTCAGCCTGATTTTTTTACAACTTTTATTTGTACATTTATTTTCATTAAATTTGACACTTGCAATAAACTTTTAGAATAGTGAAATGTATCAAAACACCCTTTATTCTGAATAGTACAACAAAGAGAGTGATATTATATTCCTATAAGTCTTATCCACATGAAAAAATATATTGCAGTGTGATGAAAGGAGATAAGAATATTATATTACAAAACTGAATACAATCTTTAAGAATAGCAGTATTGCTACTATGGTTTGAAAAAAGAAAAGAAAAAGAAATTTCCCTGTGTGAGTAAAAACCCATGTTTGTTTGATGAAGCAGTATTAATATTTTGATAAGAATAAGATTTAATATGTAATTTTAGATGATCAACAACTTATATCAAACATTCGGCTTTTTTTGAGCAGCATATTACTCTTACCAAAAGTAATTTCTTTTTCTCCTTGGAGGTGCTCCAGACTCTTGCAAAAGTGAAACTGCATAGATCTGATGGAATAAGTCTGTGAGGCCCAAGATCTACATTGTACAAGCTAACTAATAATCTTGCCATTGATTGAAATAAAACATGTTACTAATTATGTAGATCAGTCAGTTGATTGTGATTTTCATTCATGTGATCTTCATTATTTTCATGGCAAACATATGAATGTTCATTTGCCTAATTGCCTGGGAAGGCACTAGAGTGATGCTATCTTTTGATTTAATCATGTCCAGTGTATACTGTATATATAAATAATTAAGAAATTAAATATGAGTCTGGAAGAGAAAGATGATGAGATCACTGTGAGATATGTAATTATGAGAATTGTATTCTTTGAGATGAGATTATTATGAGATTATGTAATTATGAAATTTGTATTCTCAAATTTTGCCACATTAGTGACTCATAAATTTAGAATGAATTGGGTGAGAAAAACATCATCTGAGAATCACCAGAAGTAAGTTTATATTTGCTTAGGAGCTCAGAATTTCTTTGCTTCTCCGTGATTTTCAGTTTGTTATTTTGGTCATACTCCTTTATTCAGTATGACTCATCACATAGAAATCAAAGCTCAATCATCTGTACTGACAGGAAGCATGAGGACTATTGGTCTGAGTTGTGAAAGCTGTTGGCTCTTGGAGATAAATTGTATGTGTACACTGAGTGGAAGAATATACAAATAAGATAAATCAAATAGAGTATTGCTAGGACAACTTTACACAACCATAATTATGGAATGAATCATTAGGTTTCCTTGAGAACATCCAAACAAATGCTAAATTGTGTTAATGTTTTAATTCAGAAGCAAAACTGGTTTTTTGAGGTTGAGACTGAATTTCATCAAATTTTCTCACATCCTTTACTGGCCCCCTATCCTAAACCTACCCCCACATCCCATCCCATCTGCCCTTTCAATTTCTGCTTTTTTTTTTTAATTATTATTCATTTCAAAGATAAATTCACCCTTAAGTCTCCCATGGATTTTTTTCAAACATACCTTGAGCCTCTTGAAGCACCATGCTATGTGCTGTATAAATGTTATCCCATTTACTCCCTAAAAAACACTCTGAGGTTGAGAGCATCCTGTTTTATAAATGAGAAAATTGAGATTGAGTGAGATTAGATTACTTGCCCAAACCTGTGCATCAGAAAAGGTTGGAGCCAGGAATTAACCTCAAGTCAGTCAGACTCTAAAACTTACACTCTTACAACTACACAAACTTTTAAAATTTAATTCTCCAGACTTCGTCCAAGAGAAAATCATGTTAGCTCATGACAGCATTCAAATTAGTCACTCCTTTAGTTTAGAAGTATTTTCTAAGTACCTCAGGTGAACTCACTGTAGGAGAAGAAAAGATTAAGGACAGGTTTAAGTCCTGCCTGTACAAAGTACTTAAGTCTCCGTGTTTCCGCTTACTCATCAATGTTGGGTAATCATGTTCATCATTATGAGGATTCAGTGTGATGTCCAGTGTAACAGCACCTGGCACAGAGTGAGAAAGAGTTTTTAGAAAGGATTATTATGTTATCATTAGGGACAGAGTCTGTGCCTAAGATGAGTGAATAGAAAAGTTAAAATATAATTGAGGGACAAAGGACCAATGCATAAAATGATTATAGGACAATTGTAATGCATATTAGAGTATAGGGGCCCAGTGCACAAATTCCTGCACCTTGAAAGGAACTGTAGGCTGTGAGGCTGTGGTGGTCACAGGGGTGGGTCTTGGCCCATCCTCCCCGCCTCCACCCAGCCCCTCCCACTGCAACCCCAGATCCCTTGTCTGCCAGCAGCCCCGCTCCCCGCCCCTACCACCGATGCACTGAGGGCACCAGCCCTCCTCACACCTGCTGATGGCTTGGAGTGATTGGGGCCAGGGCCATCAGTGGGTGCAAGTGGTGGTTGCTGCCCCAATCGCCCCTTAGGAGCATGGGGAGGTGAAGAAGCCCTCAGGGGCGATCAGGGCTAGCAGCTGCTGCTTTCATCTGCTGACGGCGCTGAGCAATCAGTACAATCAGTACCAGCACTGAGCACCAGCACTGGGTGCGAGTGGGGCAATACCAGCAGTGGGTGCGAACGGCTGCTCTAGCACCAAAAGCGGATGCAAGTGCCGGGCAGGACTATAGTGCATGGGAGCAAAGAATTTTCAGTAACTACTAGAAGTGCACCCCGATGACAGCAACCAGTGCCCTTCCTTGGTCTGGTGCCCCCACTCACCTGATCCACCATCCCGCCGGGCCAACGCCTGCCATGTTCTGCACTCTGCAGCCTGCTGCCGACACCAGCCATGTTCCACACGCATGCCCCCTTGTAGTCAGCGTATGTCATAGCAACTGGTTGTTCAGTTGTTTGGTCTATTTGCATATTAGGCTTTTATATATATAATAGAGGCCCAGTGCATGGATTCTTGCCCAGCGGGGTCCCTCAGCCTGGCCTGTGAGATTGGGCCAAAACTGGCTCTCTGACATCCCCTGAGGGGTCCTGGATTGTGAGAAGGAGCAGGCCAGGCCGAGGGACACCACTGGTGCACAATCAGGGCCAGGGAAGGACGCGGGAGATTGGCCAGCCAGGGAGGGACCACAGGAGGGCTCCGGGGTGTGTCCCATCTCACTCAGTCCCAATCGGCCAGACCCCAGCAGCAAGATAATCTACTGGTCGGAGTGTCTACCCCCTGGTGGTCAGTGCACATCATAGTTACTGGTTGACAGGTCAACTGTCTGCCCCCTGGTGGTCAGTGCATATCATAGTGAGCGGTTGAGCGACCTTAGCATATCAGTCAACTGGACACTTAGCATGTCAGGCTTTTATTATATAGACTATATATATAATTCTAAGTGAGGACTAATAACACAGTAATAAAAGGGAGACTAGGTATTACAGAAGATTTCTGGGAGCAGGTGCATTGCAACATGTTAAAGGGCTAAGTAGTACTTGAGATTAAGGGTCAGTGATTTAAAGGAGAGGAAAGAGGGGGAATTGGAGGGCTCAACTGAAATGGAACCGTGAGGTGTTTCTAGTTTATCTCTCCTTCAAATCAAATAACAGCTAATCATGGTTTAGTGCTTTCTAGGTGCCAGTACCTAACTACCATGCTCAGTCCTCGTAGCAGCTATATGAAGAAGGTGCTATTCTTGTTTCCTTTCCACAGGTAAGGAAACTGAGGCACAGAGAGGATGACTGCCTTGCCCAGGGTCACACATCTAGGGAGCAGAATTCCAAAGCTAGGATTTCCCACTTAGACAGTCTGGTTACAGAACCTAAAGAGCGTCTAGAGAGGCACTTAGCACACACCAGGGGCAGGGTAATCTGTCAGGAGGAGGGGCGCCATGGAGAGCCTGGTCTAAGATTTAGGACTGGAGACCTGTGCCCATTGTTATGTTAATTGAGAGTTTAACCCAAACGCTTCCTGCTTAATTCCTAAGAATCAGAGGATCTGAAACCTATCTTTGAGATGTAAACCTTTTGGGAATTGACTAGGAATTTTGCTGCAGAAAATGACAAGCAAGTTGGATTAAAGGACTAACTCCCACTTCAGAGACAATCACATACAAGAGGGAATGAACAAGAGATGTAAATCACATTACAAAAGTCCAAGTAACTGGGGTCAGGATGCGGCTTGGAAAGGAATTTATAAGGGAGGAAGATTATGTTACCTAAGATTAGTAATGAGATATAAGTGCACTCTTAGGGGGAAATAGAAAGGCTAAAAAATAGATAAGCAAGACATCTATCAATATTAAGCAGAATTAAAAAGGTAGAAAAATTAAGGTGAAGTGGAGCTGAGCTGGGGGCAAATTTTAACTCATTTATGAAATACGTTTCTCTCTGAACAACTTTTTACCAGAGTTAAGCATTTCCAAACATAAATTTTAGTGAATTACTTGTTGACAGAGTATGAGCAATAAAAATGCTATTTATTACAGCATTATAATTACTTTGTTATTATTTTTAATTCCCAATATATCACTGTCTGGCCAGGGGAGTTACTCTAGCTTGGATTCTCATTTTTTAAATAATGTTTTTGTATGTCTGAAGCAACTAAACTATCTGCCTTTTCTTGCTCTTCTATTAACTTCCAAATCTGGTTCAGACACCCTCCTAGAGAGCTGGTTTATTTTAACGGAGAATGGTGCCGGGAATGGAGATCGGGGTATGGGTGACACAAAATCTGGTTACCGCTGGCCTCTTTAGCCCTGACATACTGGGGACTGGGTGTGACTATTATCGGCGGGGTGCCCTCTGTACCCTCATCTATTACTGGTGGAAGTGGAGTTCTTGGGATGTCGCAAGGAAAGGAATTTCCTGAGACTGGCATGGGAGGATGAGTGATCTTTTTTCCATGGACTTAAATGCTTGGATTTCCAATGTCCCCTTTCCCCTGCCCCACCATGGTCAAAGGCCAATTTGGTCTTCAGTGGGGTTAGAATTAAGGCCACTGCCCAGAGTTCCTGCTCCATATTAAAGCACAGTCCAGCCCAGCGTTCTCTGTGTGAAGCTGCCTGAGGCCACATGGCTATGAGGACAGACAATGAGTGCAGGTCATGGATCAAGAGAGTGCAAGGGAGCAAGAGCAGAACAAGAGGGAAAAAACTCTTGTCTGGGGTAATAACCAGGAGCTTAACCTTTCAAGATTCTGAGCACTTGCTGTGGTTTCACCCTCCCTAACCAATCATCTTTTCCGAGGTTAGACTAACAAGCAAGCACCTTCCCTATGGCACTTCCCACCCCCCCCCCCCCACACACACACACCTTATTTCACATGCCTCCATCTCCCTCTTTGTTCCATCCCTTACCCAGAGATCTGCATGGAGTGGGCAGATGGTTACCTGGGGAATAGCTGCCCAAATGGCCATGCTTATAAGGCCTGGCTTCCCCTTGCTTTTTTCCTATTATTAATATTAATAACTAACTAATTAAAATGATAGCAAGACCACTGTTGGTAAACAGGGAAGAAAAGAAAATTCCTTAATACAATAAACTTGTGTTGATGTTTACAAATTACCTGCACAAAACTCTGTACTTTCTTTTTAACTATTGCTTCAATATGATTGGTTGATTAAGGCACTATCTCTATCTCTATCTCTATCTCTATCTCTATCTCTATCTCTATCTCTATCTCATTTATATAAATTGTCCTGCTAAATTTAATCTTTTAATGCTGGAAGCTGCTTCCCAGGCCATGTGTTTAAATTATAGTGCTGTCTATTTTTAGGCATCATCCACTTACACCATAAAGGACCATTTCTGTGTATTTTTTATTTATTTTATTATTGGCTTTGCAAGGATTAATATGATTTACAAATAGAATGCATGAGTAGAACCTTTATGGGAATAGTGTGATAAAAATGCTTTTCTGCTTTTCCTTGTTTTTCTCTTCTCTCCTTCTTGACCTTTAGTTATGCATCTGGAAAGTGGCCCAGGCAAGTGTAAGTTCCATGATCTTTCCTGTCAGCCTCACCAGAGTTGCATTCCATATCGTGGAAAGAAGGAGATTTTCACCCTGGACCCCAAACATAAGGAAATAAAGCCCCAGGCTGACAACAAAGCCCCCTGCTTTTTGCACCCCTGTTATTCTATTGATGGTGTGGGGTGGTCTTTCTCCCGTCTCCTTTTTCCACAAGTAGCTTTGGGGATGCTTATTTCTCGTTTTGAAAACTTTGTGCATTTTAGCATCACTGTGAAACAACACCCTTCCCATTCTTCCCCGGGTAATGTCCATCAATTTTTGTTATGGTTGTTTTCTGTGCCCTTTTTTCCTGGGTTGTGTAAAGATCTGTAGCTTGACCTTAGACTGAAATAAAATAAAATAAAACAAAAATTTAAAAACTTTCCTACCTATGACCAAACCATCAAATCTTACTAGGAAAAAAAAAAATTCTAAGCAAACTTTGTTTTATACAAAATTAAGTTAATCTTTCCAGGTGACAAAGATATCTGAGCTACTGAGGTTTTCCCAATGGAACTTGTACCTAATCTCAGTTGCTTATCAGCACTTAGAGGACAAAATTGAAATCATATAAATACATGGTGAAGAAAGAGATTTGACTTTGGGTGGTAAACACACAATGCAATATACAGATGATGTGTTATAGAATTGTACACTTGAAATCTATATACTTGTATTGACCAAAATCACCCCAATAAATTAAAAACATTTAGAAAAAGAATTTCTGGGGAAAAATTTCGTCTTGTGCTAGCACATAAAAACTATCAGCCAGAAATTTCTCATGAAACAATCTAGATTGGCTAATATGCTGTGTCCCTTCCACCATCCAACCAGTCACTATGATGCGCACTGACCACCAGGGGGCAGATGCTCCACGCAGGAGCTGCTGAGCTGCAGTGACTTGGCAGCTGTGGTTTTCAGGTGACACTCTCCAGAACCAGAGAGGAGGGAGCCTGATTCCTTGCCGGGCTGTGTGATTCCACCTTCGGCTGTGGGTTATGTTGTTGCTGGGGCACCGTTGACTCTGAATCTGGTTTACTGCACACTTGTGTTTGCGTTCCACACCCTGTACGACATCAACTTTGTAGAGTGCTCTTTCACACTCAAGGTCCCCTCAAGGGATGTCGGAGAACTGGTTTCGTTCTGATCCCCACAGGCCAGGCCAAGGGACCCGTCTGCTGGAGTAACCCCACTAACTCCGAAGATGCTGGAGAGGGACCTGGAGGTTAGCTCCAGAGTGCCTGCAGCCCATCTTGCCCAGACTTGCCCCACTGGCCACCTTCTTATTAATTTCCTTTCAATGTGCACAAATCTGTGCACCAGGTCACTAGTTTCTATATAAGACTTTAAATCTCATTAACTCTACAAAAAAAAAAAAATCACCAAAAAAACCCAAAAATCTAATTGCCAATCCCTTAATTACAAGGTATATTTACATTACAATACCACAATTTCATTACAGGGAACTCCAACTCAACCCATCCTCCTCCTTCCTTCTTTCTTTTACTCCCAATATCAGTGGTCTGCAAACCACGGCTCTCAAGCCACATGAGGCTCTTTGGCCCCTTGAGTGTGGCTCTTCCACAAAATACCACGTGCGGGCGCGCACGTACAGTGTGAAGTTGACTTAAAACTTTAAGTAAAGTTTATTGCCCTGACCGGTTTGGCTCAGTGGATAGAGTGTCAGCCTGTGGACTGAAGGGTCCCCGGTTTGATTCCGGTCAAGGACATGTACCTTGGTAGCGGGCACATCCCCAGTTGGGGGTGTGCAGGAGGCAGCTGATCAATGTTTCTCTCTCATCAATGTTTCTAACTCTCTCTCCTCCCTTCCTCTCTGTAAAAAAGTCAATAAAATACATTTTAAAAAAAACTTTAAGTAAAGTTTATTAAGTTAATTTTAGGGAACATTGTGGAGTGAAAGAAGATGTAGTGTCGAGGACTGAGAAAGGTATGTTGAGATGGTTTGGACATATAGAGAGGATGAACAAAAGGAGATAGACGAAACAAGTATACAAGACGAGTGTGGATGGGAGAGTTGGAAGGGGTTGACCTCAGCGAACGTACCTCAATCAGATTGAGGATGCTTTTAGCAAAGGCCAGCTTAGGAGTACCCTGATTAAGTTAATAACAATGTACCTACCTATATAGTTTAAGTTTTAAAAATTTGGCTCTCAAAAGAAATTTGAATCGTTGTACTGTTGATATTTGGCTCTGTTGACTAATGAGTTTGCTGACCACTGCCCTAGATGTTCAGAGTTGTATAACAAACATTGAATATTTTGGTTCAAATCTCCAGATTTTTCTTTTTCATGAGTTATAAAGGTCACGTACTTACTTGGAATGTTGTGTTCAGAATTAGTTACATGTTATCACACAGCTGAATCACATCCTCACCTCAGAAAAGTTTACCTCAGGTGGGATCATTGAGCAAGAAACTGAACTGAGGAGTGATATGCTTCTTGGTTCTTTATACCGTATCCTTTTGCAACTTTCAAGAATATAATAAATTATAAAAATTACTTTACATCTGGAATTCTCTAAAAGAGGAAAATTATTGTTCTGTTTCCATTTTCTTTTAGAGTAAAAATGTCCTCAGATAACAAAAATCTTAAGGCTCAAATCTTTCGCCTAATAACTCACTGAAAGCATATGCCTTTTAATATATTTGCATTTTTAAAAATATATTTTTTTATTAATTTCAGAGAAGAAGAGAGAGGGAGAGAGAGAAATGGAAACATCAATGATGAAAAGGAATCTTGATCGGCTGCCTCCTGCACACCCACACTGGGGACTGAGCCTGCAATCTGGGCATGTGCTCTGACTGGGAATGGTGACCTTCTGGTTCATAGGTTGATGCTCAATTACTGAGTCACATCAGCTGGGCAAATATATTTGCATTTTTATCTGCAGTTGATTTCACCTCACTGAGTCAGTAGTTTTGATGCTGGCAAATTTCTTCTATGAAATGGAAATGAAATTACTCCTAAAGGATGGAAAAAAGAATGCCCATCCTTAAAATAAAACAAGGAAAAATTTTGGGCATGTTAAAAGAGGTATCTTTACCCACATTTGATAAAAGGGAACATATGCATAAATTGTCTTATCGCTTCTCGGCCTTTTGGCTAAGATCAAGTGTAGTATCATAAATTGTCTTAAAGCTCTCCCAGATGGGGGAAGTATACCTAAAATAGGAAAAGAAAATAACAAAGCATGTGAGTTAACTAACTTTGGTTTAATTACTCAAAACCCAGATATTTCTCTAGCAAACCTGAATGCCAACTTGTGTGATTTTTACTAGCACCTGGAAGGTTTAATTGTTGAATGGATGTTCTTGACACATGCAAAAGGGGGAAATGGAGAACAAATGCAGGTGAGTGCTCAGAGGACCAGCCAGGCCACATAATTGTTCCAAACCACATGCTCATAGGAGAAGGGCTTTCACAAACTTAAACAATGACACTTTCAATTTCCAAGTGAAGACTCCTCTTCATTTTTTAACTGCAGTTTCTGAATACTGAATAATCTTCTTACTATCTTTTCAAATGAACTGTAGAGTTTCTAAGTGAGACTTTATTTTAGCCTGAAGAAACAGCTTTTTACAAAAGAGATTAAATGCATGCAGTTTTAAAAAACATGACTTAGAAATAAAATTTAAAACTTGACATGAATGTAATTTATCCAGAGTACAGGAGTGAAGCTCAGAAACCCAGGTATCTCTTTATCCCTCAGATGAGTCTGGCCTCAGGTGACACATACCATGTCCTTGACTCGTACTAAGGGTCTAGGTTTAATCCTATTTCATGCATCTCTACTGAGCTGTGACAGTTATTTGAAAACTAACCTATCTGGGGTGGGGGGTGGGAGCAGGCTAGAAGAGGTCAAATGGGGGGGGGGGAGGGGACATATGTAATACTTTTGACAATAAAGATTAAAAAAAAAGAAAAAGAAAAAAGGAAAACTGTTCTAAACTGGAGCCACACAGACTACATTTATCTAATAATCAGACTTATAATGATGTAATGTTATTTCTCACTCTCCTTTTGCACATTTCTTAATAATTTAAAATTGTAATAATCTCCATCAATTAGTTGTAGAAGAATTCTTCCAGGACCTTGTTCTGAGTGTCCCCAAGCCTTGGCCTTAGGTCTTTCCTGGACCACAATGAGGTTGCTTCCCAGTGAGTTTCCCAAAGTGATTAGCATCAGCTATTTCATTTGCACTTGCTGCTTCAGTGCCAGCAATAATCTGAAAGCTGGTGAGAATACTCCATGCCCCCAAACTGGACTTCAATGGCCTGTATGTTTTGTGTTTGGTTCACTGGTTGTGCCTGCTTTCACCTCCTGTCTGTCTTTTACTTTTCAATACTACCCGAGGACTCTTAGGGATGCTTTCTAGTTCCCCAACCTTAGCACGTGTGCCTTTATAATCACAAAGTTGATAGCAAATGTAGAGCTATTACTTTTATTTAATCAATAAAAGACAGTAAAATCACAGAGACAGTTGAATTCCATTATTATAGTTTATTACTGGGTGGTCTGATGATAGGTTGGCTAAGTTTACATGAGTAATAAATTCATGTAAAATTGTTATATTGTATATATTTACTTCATAAAATTTTATTTTCTTGTCTTCATTTTAGTATAATCCCCAACCAAGTTATTGTAATTAAGATGTCCATATTTTTTGTTAAACATTTGTTGAAACCGTATAATTCTTATATTTTTTTAATTTATTAATTTCAAGTTAGAGAGTTTTATCTTGGCTGAGGCAGTAGTGAAAGGAATAAAATCCTTGAAGCCATATTTAAATATAAAATAAACAATAATTGTGATACTATGTTTATATACTGTAATGGAATCTCATATAAATTATCATAGTTACAGAAAATACTACAATCTATTTTACTTTTATCTTGTAGTTTACTGTCACATCACAATTTTTACTGCTTAAGCAGTATATAAGTACACACAGTGTTTATTAAGATAGTTTTCTTTTAAATATTTTAATGCTATGACAGTAGCATAATTAAATAACAATATATTGCTCAATTTGGCCATGTATACCTTAATTCAAGATGAAATCTTGATCTTTAATATTCAGTAAAGTCTCTATAGAAATTAATTTCAAGATTTAAATGTGATCTAATTTCCTTAAATTTTATTAGAATGTTATATCTCATGTAAAATTTATTTCAATGAGAAAAAATTCCCTAAATAAAAAATATTTTAAAAATTTAAAGTAAAGTAATCAAGTTTAAATTAGTTTTGCAACCTACTCTATCATGATCAATATTATTAATACTTCATACCAAATAGCCGTCTGTAGCTCAAGTTAAAAATTAATTTTATTTCTACCAAAAAACATGATTCGATCATGATTTGAGGAACTTTAGCTTATTTCCTTAATTCTCCTAATGAATTTTGTCTTGTCTACATTAATTATGATGATATAAACAAAATTTAGTCAGCATTCCCTAATGTGTCTCATCATCATTGTAAGATCAAATGAGAACATGTTTTATTAAGCTGTTTCACCTTTGGGCAGATCGGTAAATATCATATACTCCTTGTTTCAAATATCATTATTGCTATTGGCACCACTGAGACTGTATTTCCTTGTTACTCTTTCACACTATAAGCCTTTCTTGGCACAGAAACCTAAAGTTTTAGCCAAAATTCTGGCTTGAAGACCCTTTTCTTTGAACCATTATGCAATTATCTTTGAAATTAATGCCTAAAATTGAAAGCTATTTTCTCAGTTCTGCATTTTATTCAAAACATAATCTTTTTACATCAAGTAGAAAAGCAATAAAAATATCTTTAACTTTGATTTCTATATTTTTATCTGGTACTTTAGTAGTTTGTATAATAAATATAAGTTGTTTAATATGATTTTTTGTTCCTTACAAATTAGTTCACTTGTGTACCATTTCTTCTTTTATTTTGGCTACGATGACATTTCTGGTTTTAATAGGCTTTATATTAATAATATTATTCTGAATTATTTATCCTAGATAGTAATAATCTGTTTTAATATTTTTACCTGTCTTCATTTTTGTTTATTTTACCATTATATTGGTAAGTCACTACTATTAAATCTAGTGATTTTCCATTGTTTTAAAAAAAATAATGCACTGCTATTACCATAAAAGCATTATTGTGCTCAGCTCAATATTGAAGGAACATTACTAATGTTTTAAGAACAGCATTGCTATGTTCTATATTGGTAATTACTTGTCTGTGTTAAATGTTATTGATTCCTTACTATTTATTCAAATTTCCCTTCTCCCGCCCGCCTTCTAATAATTGCTTGTATGTGTGTTCTGTGTCACATTTCCTATTTTATTCTTTTATTTGCCAGTTTATAAATGTCTTCAATCATAAGTCAGGCTCCAAAGTTGATCTTGAAGATTGGTTGTGAAAAATGTTAAAGTAGAAACAAAATACTTTGCTTTTGAATTTAAAATCTAAAAACCTAATTTTCTGGGGTGAGGAAAGAATGGGTAGCTAATGTTAAATTGGTACACAGCTTCAGTTTAGGATGATATAAATTTTGGAGATGGATAATAATGGTTGTACAATAATGTGAATGTATTTAATAACTCTAAACTATACTCAAAGATAATAAAATTGTAAGTTTTGTTTTATTTTACCACAATTTTTAGAAAGCCCATTTCTACAGCTTTTTATCCATTTGAAATAAATTTGACATAAAGTTAAATATAAATATTCTGCTAGGATAATAGAAAAGATAACTGTAATAATAAAATTAAGTAGGATTATTTTTGTTACAAATATTATAATGCTCTCAGAATGATATTATTGGCATTTCTAGAATTACCATCCAATAAACAATGATCAAGAACTTTTGTATTTTTCTTGCCTAATTTACCAACTTCATAAATATAATTTTTTCATGTTCTAACAAGCAGTCCAGGGTTGCATTTGTTGGTTATAAAATGCAAATTGGGTATGACTAATTATCCTTTCTATTTTCATTGTTTTGATCACCAATTAATCATCCAGTAGATAATATGTTTGATTTCATCTGACCTATTTAAGGTGAAAATTTGATGATAAATTTTTATAATTTTATGTTTATTTTTATTATTTTGATTAGACACTGAAACATCATTAAATATTTAGTAATGTTCCATTTGTAGATTTCATATGTCATATTTCATAGACGTCTACTCACTTTTATTGTTATATATTTAAAAATTTAAGCAGATTGGAGAAACCAAGATGGCGGCATAGGTAAACACCTGAAATTGCTGCCTCCCACAACCACTTCAAAACTACAACTAAAGGCAGAACAGACATCACCCAGAACCACAGGAAGGCTGGCTGGTTGAGTGGAAATTCTACAACTAGAAGGAAAGAGAAAAGCACACTGAGACTCAGGAGGTGCGGAAGTAAAGTGCAGAGGTACAGAGGCGCGAGTGTGAAAAGGGCTGGCAACGGAGGACGCTGGTGTCTTTTTCAATCGGGAGGGAGTCTCAAGCTCCCGAAGGCCCTGACTCCAGTTCCGAGGAGAGTCTCTGGGGACCCAGACTCATACGGGGAGAAACTGGACTGTCTGGCAGCGGGCAGAACTCAAGGGCAGCTTTCTCAGAGGTGCCTGCAGCGATTACTGAGGGACACTGAAACCCGGGGCCTTCTTAGGGCAGGACGGAGGACCAGCCATAGCTGTTTGCTCCACCTTGTTGATTCCCTGAGACCCCGCCCCACCCAAGCTGCCAGCAGAGGCTTTTGCATATGAATGGGCTGGCCCTTTGAGATCTAAAATTACCTAACAAACTGCAGCCGGGTCAGAGAGAACCAGAACATCCAAAAGAAGGCCCAAGGTCCCATAGCAGCTTGCACTGCTTCACAGCTGGGCCTCATCTGAGCACCTCCAAACTCCAAACAAGGAAGAGGAATCTGAAGATCTCTTCATAGCTGCTGCTGGGTAGCCTCAGGCAGAGGCTAAATTAGAACCTCCTTAGAGATCCAAGAGCCCTTGTACCTAGTGGTCAGAGTGGGACCATCCAGATTACAACTCTTCAGATCCATAAGGGACACACTCAGGGGGCAGACTCAGTGAGCGCCAAAGCCCCACTGGAGCAAGTCTTGCCCCATATGGGTGTCTCTAGCACAGTTCTCCCACCATAGACACAGCTGATTCTCACAGCTGTGAGAATATAAGTTGAGAATATAATTTAGTTACCTACAAGGGGGTACCCATACGGTTGTCAGCTGATTTCTCAACAGAAACTATGCAGGCCAGAAGGGAGTGGCAAGAAATATTCAAAGTGATGAATACCAAGAACCTACAACCAAGATTACTTTATCCAGCAAAGCTATCATTCAGAATTGAAGGTCAGATAAAGAGCTTCACAGATAAGAAAAAGCTAAAGGAGTTCATCACCACCAAACCAGTATTATACAAAATGCTGAAAGGTATTCTTTAAGAAGAGGAAGAAGAAGAAAAAAGGTAAAGATAAAAATTTTGAACAACAATTACATATCTATCAACAAGTGAATCTAAAAATCAAGTGAATAAAAAAATCTGATGAACAGAGTAAACTGGTAAATACAATAGAATCAGGGGCATAGAAAGGGAGTGGGCTGACAATTCTTGGGAGGGAAATGGGTGTGGGGGGTGGGGGAAGAGACTGGACAAAAATCGTACACCTATGGATGAGGACAGTGGGGTTGGGTAAGGGCAGAGGGTTGGGTGGGAACTGGGTGGAGGGGAGATATGGGGGGAAAAAGAGGAACAACTGTAATAATCTGAGCAGTAAAGACTTAAAAAAAATTTAAGCAGATCAATTGTAAAGTTTTCTTTTTCCTCTTCAGCATTTTTTGAGCTGCACATACATAACTTCTATTTCTATCATGATCTCAAATAATGATCAATCACAATGATATAAAAGTTTTCAAAAATTAAGTGTAACTGCATTGAAAAAATAAAAATTGAATATATTTTAATAAAAATACACATTACTTAAAATAAACAAAAATGTCAAAAATTTTAAATTATGTTTCATATATGTGTTGGTCATTAAATTATGTTCTTTATAATATTTGATTGCACCAATTGGGAGAAGGTACAATGGTGCTTGAATCCGAGATCAATTAATTACAATATTTACTCTTATAGCAAGAATAATTAGTCTTGGAATCAAGGTTGGATATTAAAATGATCATGAAGAAATTGGGAGGACTATGTTTGAAATTAAGTTGATTCCCTGAGGTTCCTTTAGTATTTATACATCAAATAGTAAAAGTTAATGGAAAACTATACCAAGCAAAATAAACAAAACACAGGTTTTAGATTCTTTAGGAATTATTTTTTGGATCACTCCAACAGGTAATGAATCCTAACCATCCAAGGTTCTTGCTGAGGCAAAGTTAACAAAAAATGGGTAGTGAAAGAAAAATAACTAAGGCCTTATGGGCAATTATGGAATAAAAACGCTGGACTTATTTTCCCTTGCTTTTTATGTAAGCACTAGAGGCCCAGTGAACAAAATTCGTGCATGGGGGGTTGTCTCTCAGCCCAGCCTGCCCCCTCTCCAATCTGGGACCCCTCAGACATCATTCTCACAATCCGGGACCACTGGATCCTAACCACTCACCTGCCTGCCTGCCTGATTGCCCCTAACGTCTTCTGCCTGCCTGGTCGCCCCCTAACCTCTCCCTAGCCAGCCTGATTGACACCTAACTGCTCCCCTGCTGTCCTGATTGCCCCCAACTGCCCTCCCCTGCAGGCCTGGTCCCCCCCAACTGCCCTCCTCTGCCAGCCATCTTGTGACAATGTGGGGGTGGCCATTTTGTGATGACGCAAAGGCATGAGGGTCAATTTGCATATTACCTCTTTTTAAAAAAAAAATATTTTATTGATTTTTTTACAGAGAGGAAGGGAGAGAGATAGAGAGTTATCGATGAAAGAGAAACATCGATCAGCTGCCTCCTGCACATCTCCCACTGGAGATATGCCCGCAACCCAGGTACATGCCCTTGACCAGAATCGAACCTGGGACCTTTCAGTCCACAGGCCTATGCTCTATCCACTGAGCCAAACCGGTTTCAGCGTTTATCTCTTTATTATATAGTATGTCACCTTATATAAAGCTGGTTGACATTGTTTAATTTTTCAGTTGAGTCTTGAGGTTTGACAATATACAGGTGGAAATTTGACTGATTTCTAAGAAAGCATTAATAATTCCCATAGAAGAAAACTGATTGTCACAAAGTATAACACAGTACATCCATAGATTGTCCTGTAACAGTAGCTCTTCATATATATGCCACACCTTTTGGGGAAGAAAGTGAGAGTTTTGTTTAAGAATGACATAGTTTGGTAGGCAAAAGAAGTTTTTATAGTCGCATGGAAGGTCAAACACATGCAGAAGATAGGTGTTGAGTAGTCAAGGGGTATAAGCTGTGTAGGTTACTAAATTTTTGGTTCTCTGCCTCAAAACCACCCTTCTTTGTACTATATTATTATGCTGAGACTAAGATGTGGCAATCTACATTTCTTCTCTTTTTCTGGGGAGAGGTTTGGGGGAAACTGGTTCCTGGTTGGGTTCTTCCAATAGGGGCACTAGCAGAAGTCTGAAAAGCAGGAGAAGGAAGAGGACTAGGGTCTATTGTACTTTTACTTCTTGTTTCTGTGAGTCTCTCAGGCATTGGTTCTCCACCCTGGTAATTGCTGTTGGTTTCAGTTTCTTGTTTCTTTTCATTTGTTTATTTGTTTGTTTCACATTTCAGTTCAGACCTCAGTGTGTCCCCTCAGAGATTCCAGCAGCAGAAAGCTAGTGTATGTTCCTCAGGTCTTGTTTACAGCTCTACGAAGAACTCTTCCAACTCCTGAGATACCAGTGCAGAGGTTTGTGGCCCAGCTCTTGTAGGGTTTCATATAAACTTCCAGGTTCTGAAAACTCAATCTCTTCTCTTTGTTCCCTTAGCCCTAGGAGTGGTGACTTATTTTAGCAGTAACTATCTCTATGTTACTCAGTGCTATATTTTTTA
This sequence comes from Myotis daubentonii, assembly GCF_963259705.1. Lineage (NCBI taxonomy): Eukaryota > Metazoa > Chordata > Mammalia > Chiroptera > Vespertilionidae > Myotis > Myotis daubentonii. The sequence continues at coordinate 168,201,548 of NC_081840.1, read as the reverse complement.
CCTTAGTCCTCTTAACACTATTTAACATGTTTTTTATATTTAATTATTTCTGTGAAAATAACTGTTATGTATTCTGTTTTTCTGACTGGGCCCTACTAGCTATTAACTATAAATACAAATAAATACATATTCTTTGAAAGTATTCCAATTATATATTAACATTTTATTTTATTTTATTTTATTTTATTTTATTTTATTTTATTTTCTGTTCATCAGATTATTTATTCACTTGATTCTTAGATTCACTTGTTGATAGATGCATGTTTGTTGTTCATAATTTGTAGCTTTACCTTTCTCTTCTTCCTCTTTTTAAAGGATACCTTTCAGCATTTCATATAATACTGGTTTGGTGGTGATGAACTCCTTTAGCTTTTCCTTATCTGTGAAGCTCTTTATCTGACCTTCAATTCTGAATGATAGCTTTGCTGGATAAAGTAATCTTGGTTGTAGGTTCTTCGTATTCATCACTTTGAATATTTCTTGCCACTCCCTTCTGGCCTGCAAAGTTTCTGTTGAGAAATCAGCTGACAGTCGTATGGGTATTCCCCTGTAGGTAACTGAGTTTCTTTCTCTTGCTGCTTTTAAGATTCTCTCTTTGTCTTTTGCTCTTGGCATTTTAATTATGATGTGTCTTGGTGTGGTCCTCTTTGGATTCCTTTTGTTTGGGGTTCTCTGTGCTTCTTGGACCTGTAAGTCTATTTCTTTCACCAGGTGGGGGAAGTTTTCTGTTATTATTTCTTCAAATAGGTTTTCAATATCTTGCTCTCTCTCTTCTTCTGGCACCCCTATAATTCTGATGTTGGTTCGCTTGAAGCTGTCCCAGAGGCTCCTTACACTATCTTCGTATTTTCGGATTCTTTTTTCATTTTGGTTTTCTGGTTGGGTGTTTTTTGCTTCTTCGCATTTCAAATCTTTGACTTGATTCTTGTGCTCCTCTGGTCTGCTGTTGGGAGTCTGTATAGTATTCTTTATTTCAGTCAGTGTATGCTTAATTTCTAGTTGGTTCTTTATCACAACATCGAGGGTCTCATTAGATTTCTTGAGGATCTCACTACATTTATCGGCAGTTTTTAGAAAATTATTGAAAGACCTTAAAAATGTGGTTTTGAGCTCTATATCTTCCATTTCTGACCTTTGCATCCTGTTTCTTTGTCTCCACATTTTTTTATGTTTTCTTGGTGCACCCCCTAGTGTCTTTGTGCGCAGTCTTGTTGTAGTTAAGCCTTGATTGTTGTAGGTAATACTAGAAGGGATTTGAGCTCCAGGCCAAGTGGCTGTGAGAATCAGTTGTGTCTGCAGTGAGAGTATATATATTAACATTTTAAAATAAAAATATAATAATTAGAAAATTATAAAATCAAAATTATTTAAGCACTCTGAGGATTTAATATTTTAAAATAAAATTTTATAAAATATTTCAATAACAAGTATCAATTCTAGCATTTATTATATATCTAATTATGTCTAGAACTAGGCATACGCATATTTAAGAGTAATGTAAGTTGCTAACATTGCATAATATTCTCAGCCATCTTGTACAACTGTTGTGAATACCAAAGTCAGGAGAACATCCAGGGGTCTCATTTGGAAAACAGAACAAAACAATATAATGCATGCTCACATTACTGAGATTGATTCTTTACTTCATGAGGATTCATTTATTTATACTGAGAGGAAAAAAAATTTACAAAATAATAATTTATCTTTTTTTTTTTTTTACTTGAACAATGTCACAACTCAAATCCTTCCCTCTTGGGAGCTGTGTTCTCTTACATCTATATCTGTACAACCCCTTTATTATGTAATGACCTGTTTTGACGTCATAGGACAAGAGTCATGGAGTATTTTTTGTGGTTTCTCACTGGTCATACTGTGTCAGTGCGCGCGCGCACGTGTGTGTGTGTGTGTGTGTGTGTGTGTGTGTGTGTGTGCTTGTGTGACATAACTCGGGGACTGGAGAAGAGCTCCTCCCTCTGGGAACCTGAGGACATTACAGCTCACCTTAGTGTAATGAGATACTTCCGTGTTTACTGGATTTTATTTTTAAGACCATAAAACTTTTAACATCTTTTTTTTGTCTTTATTTTATTTCTCTCCTCTCTTTACCAACCATCAATCTTTATTTCTTTCCTAAAATCCATCATTTTTTAAGTTTTACTCGTTCCCAGAGAGTTTTATTTTTTCATGTTTCTATGACATAACCAATGATAGATGTCTTTTGTTGTCCCCTTCATTCTGTTCTTCTAGTCCTCTTTCACTGACCCATTTTTCAAAGCAGCATATGACTTGCTTGCAGTTTTCACAATTCTAAAGCTCACTTGGCAATGTACTCACTATTTATTTACCTGGATCTGTATCTTCCTCAAGGGCCTCCATTACAATTGATGAATTTGCTCCAAGACTCACAGCCTCTGAAAACCTCCAGTACAATGACATTCCCTCTGATAACTGATCTTATGAAAAACTTTAAGATTTGACTAGGGGCCCCCAGGGTCCTTTTCATTATGTAAGAGTTAAAAGTCTACTCCTAAAGTATGAAAACCTAGCTTTATTGATATTATCAGAGTCACAATTACCTCCATTACCCAATGTATCTGCTCACTTCAGCTTAGCCTTGGTGTGCCATGTGGCCTCTGAAGATAAAGCAAATCCACATAGAAACCTTCTATTCTCTTTATTCCCACCTCATGGAGACCTTTTGCAACAAGAAGCAAACAAGGCTCCTTGATTCCCAAATATACAATTTAAGAAAATGGACAAAATATAGTCCTTGAGTGTTTTCTGCAAACCTGAATTTCTTGCTCTGGTTGGTTTGCTCAGTGGTCAGAGCGTTGACCCGAGGACCAGAGGGTCATGGATTCAATTCCCAGTCAAGGGCATATAGCTGGGTTCCCCAGCCCCAGTAAGGGTGTATAAAGGGAGGCAACCAATTTATGTGTCTCTTTCATGTGGATGCTTCTATCTCTTTCTCTCTTTCCCCCCTCCTCCCTCCCTTGCACTCTCTTTAGAAATTAAAGGAAAAAATATCCTCTGGTAAGGATTCACAAAAACAAACAAACAAAGCAAAACAAAACAAAACAAAAAAACTTGAATCTCTTTTCCAGTCCTTAGACAAAAACTTCTGGAAGGGAGTATGGCCTAATTACCCCAACTTGTCATGTTAGGGTGCCACTCCTCTCTGTCTTAGGCACTCTCAAGTGTTTAACCTGAAGTTGAACTTCTTGTCAGAACTCTCTGCCCCCTACATTTTTCTAGTTAAGGAATTGTTTTACACAAATACATTTATTTTACATACAAGTAGTTAAAAGAATTGAATATAATTTTTGGTTTCAAACTTTTATATTTTATTCACTTTCTCATTATCTACTGAACTCCAAAATAAATAGCTACTCACCACTAATCCTTTAATACATCTACATTTAATATTCTAGGTTATTCAAACAGAATTAAAATGCATTAATTGATTAAAAGACTATAATAAATTAAACACATTAGGAAACAAAACTATAAAACTGAGCATACACATTAGACTAGAGCAAATATACATAAATACTTGCCAGACTTTTTACCAAAGTAATGATTTTTTTTTTATAAATGTAGAAGGTAATGAAATCATCCAAAGAAAATTTTAACATCCTAGTAATGTAATAGGCAATAAAGAAGAATATACTAACATTCCCTTTAGAGTTTTATATTTAAAAAGGAATATTTGAACTTTTGTGTGGTCATGAACTTACTTTACTATTTGATTACGCCAGAAACCTATATAATAAAAGCTTAATATGCACATTGTCCCCTTGGGCGGTTGTTCAACTGGGAGTTCGACTGCTTGCTATGATGTGCTCTGACCACCAGGTGGCAGCACAAAACATGGTAGGTGTTGACGATGCAGCTCTGGCAGCGGGTGGCAGTGGAGGTGCTGTCAGCCCCGATGGGCCCCGAAGACAGTGGGACTGCAGTGGGATGGTGGAGCAGGTGAATGGGTGGTGCCAGGCCAAGGCAGGTGCGAGCAGGGCCCTATAGTCCCGCTGGTCACCTTGCAGAAGGCGACCAGTGGCAGCGGTGGGGGGCAAGGCTGCCACCCTGCTCCCAGGCACTGATGGAGCTGGGTGGGGGTCTCTGCCCTGATTGATCTCCCTGCAGGTGGAATGGTGGAGCAGGAGAGGGGGCGGCACCAGGCCAAGGCAGGGTGCCTTGGGGCTGTGAGACTGGGATGTGCGAGCTGGTGCCGGATCCCCACAGGCCACCCCAAAAGACCCCACCTGTGCACAAATTCATGCACTGGGCCTCTAGTAATTAAATAAGCCTGATGATTCTGAAACCTTCTTAAAATCTTGACAGAATAATTATGAAGTATAATTCACAATCTTTTTGTTGACAAAACACTATTTGCATGTATATTATAATATACTATAGCTTTATACACAAGGTGGGCAGAATAATCAATAAACTTCCTCATAGAGGTATGTGAGAATTTAAGGGAGTATGGAGCATGTGTCATTTGAATACATAATTTCCCCCTTTACCCAAATCCCCAAATGCAGTTGAAAATCACTGATGGTGTTGCACTTCTGTTGGTGCCCTGCACAAGTTTTTTTAGAAAGCAATGCTTGAAAATGCTATTAAGAACCTTAATATTCAAATAAAATTTGCCTGAGTTTGAACTTGATAGTAAGACATGTAATAGGGGTAGTAGTAACTCTCTTAGAAGTGTCAGGTATCATATTCTCTCATTGACAGTAAGTCCTATGGAGAAGACAGATATTCAATCAGAGCCACCTGGATAGCAAAGAGCATGCTTGCATGGCTTAAAATTAAACACATTTTACAGATTAAGCAAATACAATGATGGTCTAAACCCAATGGCTTTATCTTATCTTGAAAGCCCATCACCCATCTTTTGCTGACTCCCCCATTCTCATGTTCTAATTCATGACATTTCTCTGAGGACAATAATTAAACTACAAGGTAAAAAATGAATTAATTTAAGCCCAAGCCCAGGCCTTTATTTATGCTAGGTATTGAAGATTAAATTGATATGAATGAAGTTTACAAAGCTTATCTGATAAAGAAGATGTAAAAGTAAACATTAGGGAATGATACTCATCTGTAACAGGGAATGGATGTGGGCAGTGTTCTCTGTCGGGCCCAAATTATTCAAATTGAAGGACAGGTAAACAGAAGACAAGGTAAAGTTTTCAGATTCTTGAGTACTGTTTCCTGTATTATTGTTATGGACTGCCAATTACATGCACGTAATGTATTCTTAAAAAAGATCGTACCTCTTTTTCTACTCTCTTAACTTGCAGTGCAGACGTTGACATTGAATTTTAGGCAGACAATACATTGCAGTGAATACAATGCAAGTTTTAATGCAATGTAGACCTAGGTTTCAGAATTGCATCATCGCAAATTATTAGTTTTATACCCCTGGTAAGTAAATTTTTCTCTATTTTTTCATTTCATGACTTGTAAATTCAGGGTATTAATACTAGCATCACTGGATTATTTAGTATTAAATAAGATAATGAAAGTAAAGAGCCTTGCTCATAGTAAGTACTCAATGAGGGGTAGTCATTTTTGTTGTAATTATTTTTATAATTTCTACAGTTTTTCTCCAGAGGAAAATTAAAGAAAACAAACAACAGAATTTCAATGTACTAGAAAATGTACTGAACCAGAATCAGAAGATAAACTGCTAGTTTTGACTCTACCAAGACGTTCCAGATTCATTCAGTGACTCTGTAGAAATGAATTACAGTGGACAATTTTTGTTTGTTTCCTCATTTGTAAAATTGGATGAAGATATTTGAAACCCTAACTCAGGTATTCATAGTGTAGTCAGATAGTGTGTGAAGTTATGTTGAAAAGTATCAACATCCATCATATTTAGTTGCAAGTAGACAAATAATTAGAATTGATAAGAAACTGTTATATTATCAGTGTTTTTAAATTATGAAATAGTGTGCACAATTGGAAGGACATAACGTTGAATATATAAAGTGGTAATAATAAAGTTGTTGAAGCACCCAACAAGAAAAATAGACGCTGTGGCAGCGTCCTGTGTGTCCTGTCTCCATCACACTCCCCTGGCTCCATAAGAGGTAGCATGATCTTGATATTTGTAATTATCATTATCTTGGGAATATATGTATTACCACAAATAATATATTTTAAAATGAATAGACATAATATCACACAGGGGCATTCTCCTGTGACCTTAAAAAACGTCTTTTGGGATGTAATTCACATACATAAAATTATGTAAAGTCTACAATTCAAATATTTTAGTATATTCACAGACTTATGAAAACCAACACAACCTAATTTTAGAATATTTAATTAATCCCAGAAGAAACTCTATATCCATTAGCAATCACTCTCTCTCTCTCTGCCTCCTCAGAGGCCCTTGCCCTATGCAGCCACTATCTACATTCTATGTGACTTGCAATTTACTCATCGTATGTTTCTGAAATTTATCCATGTTCATTCTAGTGACATTAATTTATTTTCATTGCTGATTCTTTCCTGCTTAGTCTATCAGCCACTGGGAAAGATTTGTAAAAATCTCCATCTATAATGGTTGATTTTTCTATTTCAAAGCCATGTCATTAAATACATATACATTTAGAATGATTAGGTTCCTGGTGACATGAAACATGTTTTCATATAATAAACAAATCTTTTGAAGTACCTTTTGCCTTAAAGCCATTCTATTTCCTATTAATAGAGTTATATACCATCTTTTTCTGACTAGTGTTTGCATGTACATCTTTTTCTATACTTTGAACTTATCATTTAGGTATATTTCTAGCCTGGTTTATGTTGGCTTAAGCTGTCAATAGACAACATAATAAAAAGGCTTGATTCTTTTGGATGGTTGATGTTCTCACCTTTGCTGAGAATATTTTTATATCTCAGCAAAGCAGGTGTCTAGTCAAGGAGAGCTAATAGTATTAGTTTAGTCACTTCATTTTCCAATTTAATCTCAAAATGGAAGCCCTGCATATAAACATTTCACAAACTAGAAGTGCCAAATTTTCCGGTGCTTTTTTGTGAACCTTGGGACAGTACAAGGAAACAACTTGAAGCTGCCTAAGCACCTTTCTAGAGGCTGACTGTGTGGGTGCTGGAGGCCAAGTGGATGCATTCATCACACAAAACTTACATTTGACTATAAAGTTATTTTAAATTACTGTTTCCAGACTTCTGAGCAAAACTCAGTTTGAACACAAAAAGGAAGTATCAGAAAGTAAGCAGGAAGACACACTCTTGAATAGACTTAATTAAGAATCATTTCCCAAGGAATCTGGACCCAAATTGCTTCACTAAAGAGCAATTACTACCAGGTAAGAAAATAACCCAGTCAGACACATCAGGATTAGAACATGGGCCATCTGTTAAGGCATTGCTGGCTTCTTTTCACATCTGTAACATGGGGACTACAATGATACTTGTCATTAGTTTCACATTTGTAATTTTTTTTTAAAAAAATTACCCTTTATTATTTTATTATTAAAATCCATTAAGTATTAATTCTGCACCGAGCACATTACTAAATGGATGTCTTGAGTTATTGGATTTAATCTCACCCATTATTATCCCCATTAGTATTCAGATGAAGAAACACTCAGGACTGGAACCCTCATCTGTCTAAATTCTTTTTAAAAGTTTTTTTACTTATTTATTAATTTTAGAAAGAGAGAGAAACATCAATTTATTGTTCTAACTATTGATACACCCTCTGGTTCACTCTTGCATGTACCCTGGCCAGGGACCAAACCCACGACCTTGGCATATCGGGATGATGCTCTAACAAACTGAGCTACCTGTCAGGGCTAATTTCTTAAATGCTATGCACTGCAATTTCATAGCACTGTTTTATATCCTGGTTTTCTTCCTACTCCCATGAACTCTCTAATTATATCTCTTCAAATACTAATAACTTTTCTTCTACATGCAACTCTAGACATTTCCTGAAGTTCCTGCTCTTTATCCTCTTTCTTCTTAATCTATGATATTCTATGATATTATCTATATCTAGGTCTTCAGCATTCTCCTTTATTAATTCTCAGATTTACATCTCTACCTTGATGGCCCTCCTGTATATCAGATTCTTATTTTCAACTACCTACTGAATAAAATCCCCTGAGGTCCTCATACTTCAAACTTATTATGTCAGAACCTGAACTCTCAACTTTCCTTATAAAACTTTTGGACAGCGTGGATGGATTTGGAGATTATGCTAAGTGAAATAAGCCAGCCCAGGAATGATTTCACGTATTTGACTTTTCATAATGGAGACATTTTCAGCTAAGAGATTGAACTGTGGCTGAAAATTTACCTATTTGACTTGGTTCTGATTTTCTCAGCACTTCTAAGGAGTGACTTCTTGCCCTTACATATTGCCGTTCTAAATTCAATGAGGAAGATATTTACAGTTCTATAAATATCACTTTGGCATTTTACATCTTGTAGGAAAGAGCTTTTAAATTACAGCTCATTGCATAGTTTGAGATTTTTAAATGCCAACTAGAGACATAGAAAATAGACCTTTACTGGAGAAAACACCAAGTTTCAAATTCAACATTGAGAAATGTGCAAAAGTTTTAGGGGCTGCTGTGAAGAGTGAATATGTTATTTGATGAGAGAACATAGGGCTTCAGCTTATTTATTGAGCCACAGGGGAAAAATGGGACAACATTTGAATAATAGAAAGAAGATAGTTCTGTACTCTACTTCCTTTATATTCTACTTACATGATCACTGGAACAGTGGGTAGAAATCAAAATAGACACTCCTGGGCAATTGCAAATTTCTATACATCTTGGTAGATTGTGGAGACTGGAGGCATTCATTGCAGATGTGAAGATTTTAAAGGTGGATCATATTAATCTGTCAATAAATAAAATTCAGTAAACTTTGAATTGCCTTTATTAAGAGACTCATGAATGAAGCAGCATCCCATGCAGCAACAAGAAGGGTAAGCTAAAGGGTTGCACAAAATAAGAGGTTTTTCATACAAAGAAGGGTGGGAAGGGAGCTATTAGCAGGAAGAAAAGAAGAGCTGATTTTTAGGCCAGGACATCTTTTGCTCAGGAAAGGGAACAATAAGGTTGTTTTTCTTTTTCAATTATAGTCTGCATTCAAAATGATTTTGTATTAGTTTCAGGTTATGCAGCATTGTAGTTAGACAATCATATGCTTGACAGGGTTTCCTTCAATATTTCTGGTAATCACTTCTCACCATTCATGATTATTACCACATTATTGATGGTATTTCCTAAGTTGTACTTTATAGCCCCATAACTGTTTTGTAACTACCAGTTTATACTTCTTAATTCCTTCACCTTTTTCACCCAGTTCCCCCAATCCACCCCCTCCTCTGGCATCCATTAGTGTGTTCTCTGTTATCTATGAACGAAACAGCAAGGGTTTTATATGCAGATTGCCCAACCATCTTATGTGTTTGTGTGTATATGTGTGTATGGGGGGGGGGCGGGGATTGAGAAGGCCCATGTGGCAGATCACCTCAATGGTGTTGACAAGAAAATTCCAGACTGTTTGATTAAGATTATATCTAGTTATGGTTGAAACTGCAGTTAGGTCAGGTATGAAGTCCTGGTATTGACACAAGCGATGCCATTTTGGGCTCATGGTTTTCTCTTTAACAGTCTTCTCATAATCTAGAAAGAAAGTTCAAGGAAATATAAAGTTTTTGAAACAAACATTTAGACACTCAGCATGGCTTAGGGTTTTTATCAAATTATTATTGCAATATAATCAGTCTATTTGACAGATTAGTGATAAATAAGTTATATAAATAGCTTTTATCTATCACATGAAAATTATTTCTCTGATATTTTTGGAATTTAAATGTCAACAGATTTGGTAGCTTCAGACAGGCATGAGCTGCTGATGCTGGCATGGAAATGTTGATGATTAAAGTCTGATTGTAGTATAAGGTTTACTGTTCTTACCATTATTAAGGGAAGAAAATTAAATGATCGCATTTTAGTTACAATTGCTTCTCTGATTACTTTTTATTGTTTTCCAAAAACAGCATAATATATGATAGGAAAACCCACAAAAAAATACAAATAAAAAGGTGTGTTTATTTATCTGGCTGTTGCTGACACTTCATGTTTTCTCCAAATCTAGAAATGTTATCTTCAATATATATCTTGAATACAGTTTCTGTTTGTGTTTTTATTTTTGTGTACATTTTATTAAAGTTTTAAACTTTATTTATGTATGTATTTATTTATTTTTGGTTTGAAGGGCTGGTTGATGTAAGCTCATATTAGTTGAGAGATCTGGGAACTAGTGTGGGAAACGAGCATAGTCTGAGTGTATAATTCCAGGAGGATATATGCTTAATAAATCTTTATCTGAAAGATCAAATGTCTCTGCTCTTTCTCCTGGCCTGGCCTTTCTTACAAATATGTGGCATGATGATATCTGACCTCCTGATTAATGTTGCTTTCATGCTCATGTCAGGTGGAAGGAAGCCCACTGTCTCTTTAGTTAATACCCGTCTGTCCTTCCCCTGGGTGAAGCTGGCCAGCACACTATTGTGGACTTTCTCTGGGGAGAATGAACCAAGAAAAGTGCATCTAATTTGTATTAAGATCTTCTCTCAACTTCAGTCCCTTTATTTCCCAGTTTGAGGAATCCAAACCTCCTTTACTTGCTTCTTGCATTCTCAAGCAAAAGAGTCAGGACTCCTTTTGGACCAAACTGCACTTTATGTAGTAATTGTTTCTCATTATTATTATTATTTTTTTTGGGGGGGGGATGGGTGATATTTTCAAATACTGATTCCTATTTTTATATTATGTTATAATATGTTTATAATTATATTATAATTTTCTTTCAGATCTGGAAGAGGTTGAAGGTGAGGCAAATTAGAAATTTGGGCTCAACTGGCCATTGTACATAGATTTTCGAAAAATCACTTTCTTTCTTGTCTTGCCAACATAATTTGATTCCATTATATAATCTATTTTATTATAGGCTTAACAACTGGAAAAACTTTCCAGTCAAAACTGAGTATCTGCAATTGCCTTCTCTAACTTTTTATTTGTCCTTTTCAAATAACTCTGTTAGATTAGCGAGAACTAACGTTGTTTCCTGCCATGGAGGTAAGGCTAATTCATTTGAGTGTGACCTGTTTCTTTTTCTGGAAACTTTCTGAGAGTTGGAATACACCTTGGCAAGCCTCTGTTTCTCTGAGAGTTGGTATTTGTACAATAAAGGCCATAAACATCAATCATGGCTTATAAAATATATACTTATGCATTTCCAAAATTTTGGTTGAAAATGCAGTTTTTATGTTTTCCTTATATCTAGTTCATCAACTAACGTAAAGCAACCAGGGTCTCTATTCATTTTCCTTTACTTCGTACTTGTCTGTGAAAAGATGACTTGAGATTGGAATATTCCAAGTAGATTCTTTTCAATAAAAGCCAAAACAAAGATTATAGAGTCTTTGCTATTTCATTCTTATTCTTGAGCATAAATTTGGTACCATAAAGACCAAATGGCCCCAATAATTCCAGCTGTAAATTTATTTAGAGAATTTATTTTCACAAACTGTATTTTACACACTAAGTAGCAAGTAGGAGAGCCTAAATGTTCACACCCATGTTATTATTTGTAAAATTATCCTTAGATGGTCAGATCCACTCTTTTCATTTTTACCCTAACAAGTGCTTCCCTTTCTTTTGGTATTCTCTTTCTGAAATTGAGTAAACATGTCATGGATATCAATTACGTCAAGGTCTTTCTTCACTTGCTGCCAACTATTTCAAACATTGATTTTGCTTTTATGCTTCTAGTATATGTCTGGAAGCATTTGTCTTTATTGTCTGGCTTGGCATTTCTGCAGCTTCCTATATCTGCCAGTTGTTTGCGCCTTGCAGTGGATTATTTTGCTATCCCATTTTTCTCAAGTACATCATCAACTTGCAACAGTCAACCTTTGCAAGGCTAGTGTCAATCTGAGTGTATTTGCTGTTCTGCATCCATCTTTTTACTCATTTCTATAAAAAATATAAAAATCATTTCTGGCCAACATTTTGTATTTTAGTGCCAACAGACTGGTTATATTTTTATTCGTGCTTTCTCTTTTCTTCCAATGAGTTCTTCTATTTTTTTTTCCTTCTCTTTCTTATAGGAACCTTTCTGTGGGTTAGTTCAAAGTTCACTGTGTTCTCAGCAGTTCCAGGTGATACTCACTATATTTCCCTGCCAATTCATTCTCCCAGTAAGTAAATTCCGCTGATGACTTTGCTTTTTATTTCACTAAGAATATGCAAAGTTTTATTGCACTAAAGGGATCTGTTTGCCTGCACGCATCACAGCCCAATAAAACAGGAGTCTGCAGCAAAGAAACTAAGTTTATTTTTGGGAAGTGAACCATGCCTGGAGACACAGGTGAGCTAATGCTAAAAGACCTGGCTCCGGATGGCTTCCAGGGGATGGGTTATATAGGGGGAGAATCATTAACCACAGTGACCAAGGGAGTGAGGATGTGATGGGGGTCTGGTCTCTACTGATTGGTCGACGCTAGGGCAGTGCATCTGGCCCTGATGTCAGCTATGGCGTCGCTTTGTCTGGTTTTCCTGCTTTTCTGGGCCCGGAGCTGAAATACAACTGAAGTCTAGATATTATCTCTAGCTTGACTGAAACTCTGTCTCTGTGATCCCCAGGCCTGAGACTTTGTTCTTAAGATTATTTGATGCTGATAGAACCACATTGCTCTGAGGGCTTAATGTTTAAAGGAGTGGTCCTGCCGGGAAGAAGGTGCATCTGCATGGAGTGCTGGATGAGGCCAGTTTGAATCAAAAGGGAAGACAGAAGAAAAGGTCATATTTTAAAAAGTTAAGTTTCTCTTGGTTCCACAAGCAATGAGGAGAAAATGTATTTATCTTCTTGCCACAAAATGTGCAATATAAATATACACTTGCATACACTATCTTTCCTCCTGCTATAATGCATCCAGTAGTCCTGTTCTTATTGAGACTATACTTTTGTTTTAGATTCTATTCATTTTCTTCTATGCAAGGACCTTGGCTCCTGCAAATATGTCACCTCTTTTCTACATCATGGAATTTTTTTCTATTAATGTCTTATTCCCATTAGCATGCAAACATACTATAATATTTCCCATTTAAAACAAAGGCACAGGATGATAGAGGGATGATTATTGTCATTTTTCAATCATTCAAATTTTACTTCTGTCAGACATGTTAAAATTAAACATAGTAATAAGCCTTATGCATTAACAATGTCAATTAATGTAATCTCTTGACACCAACTTTTTTTCTATGCACTATATATGCAAATTCTCAGCACAAGCCCTATTCTCTTATAAGGTAGAAATCAGATGGACCCTGAACATGTTTATATTAATTCTTAGATTGCCATCAAAGAAAAATATATTTAAAATTCAGAGGAATCTTAGATTCTGAATCTGGGACTGGAGTTTAAGAATATTTTTGGTATAAAAACAGGGTAGGGAATTAATTCTGAAGCTGGGTCAGCAATAAATCTGCATTTACTTGCCTTAAGTGTCTTCTGAGTGGATTTTCCTCAAGGATATGGAGAAAGACGACTGCTCATGGATTTGTATATTCATGGATTTGTTTATTCCACTCTCTCTGAGCCAAACCTTCTTATATATTTTCATGATCAATGTTCAGTGGTACAGTGACCCCTTTATACATCTTTAGGTTATGATTGTCACTAACAAATATAATAACAAAATATTAAATTTGTTAGTCATTCAAATAAAATCAGACTTTATGATCACTCAACTAAGTCCAGTGATTAATATGGTGTAACCGGTAAAACAGGGAAATCAAAGCACTGGAGTCAGGAGAATGCATGGTCCAGGCTTTGTGCTATTTGCAACATTGTTTTCCTTCTCTATAGATTGGCTGTGTTATGTTACATGATCCATATAGTCTCTTTTATTTATTTTATTTTAGTTTTGTTGTTAATCCTCAATTGAGGATATTTTTGCTATTGCTCTCAGAGAGAGTGGAATGGATGGAGGAGGAGGAGGAGGAGGAGGAGGAGGAGGAGGAGGAGGAGGAGAGAGAGAGAGAGAGAGAGAGAGAGAGAGAAACATTGATGTGAGAGAGACACATCAACTGGTTGCCTCCTGTACATGCCCTGGCCAGGGGCAGGGAGTGAACTCAAAACCCAGGTACATGCCCTTGCCCCAGAATCAAACCTGGGACTTTGGGTGTGAGTGCCAACATTCTAACCAGGGCCAGGGCTATAGCATCTCTTTTAGATGACTCATATGTTTTAATAACTCAAGGAATTTCTTTGGAGGTGCAACTAACCTTTAAAACTAAACTTTTTTTGAGCTCTTCCTAGTTACATGTCAAGGCACTATTTTAAGTGTTAATATGGATTACATGATTTAATCCTCACAACAACCCTTTGAATTTTGGTACAAATAATAGTACAGATAACGACAGGGATGCTTAAAATACCCAAAGGCTCTCAGTTGGTAGTGGGGAAGCTGAGATTTAAACCTAGACCATCTGACACAAAATCTGATGCTCTCTTAACTGTCTCACAAGACTACCTCTTTAAAAGAGTGAACAGATTGGTAGAGTGAGCTACAACCTAAGCAGAATAAAATATTCTATAATGAAGATCTGTGGTGGAATTCAATTTTGAAAATTTTAAACCTGGTAATTTTTTCACTCTTTACCCTCCTGTTCCTAAGAGAGGAGTATTACTTCATTGCTTCAGGAAAATAAAGAATAATAGAATACAAAGAACAATGAGGCAAAATTTTGACTTTTGCACATCTAAACTCAGGACAAGGTAATTAGTCTTCTGAGCCGGACATTGTTTGATATGTAAGGGTTTCGGCTTTTGGATTTTAAATGGTTAGGTTCTTTGGAGTATTGAAATAAAGTTCATGTGTTGTGTTGTGTTGTTGTTTTTGTTTGTTTGTTTGTTTGTTTTTTTGGTCAGTACTCTTTCTCTTTATTATTTAAATCTTTAAAAAAGTCTTTATTGTTGAAAGTATTACATATGTCCCCTTTTTTTCTCCCATTGGCCCCTATCGCCTGCCCCCACCCCCCAACCCAGGCCTTCACCACCCTACTGTCTGTGTCCATGGGTTATGCATACAAGTTCTAAGTTCATGTTGTTAAGGATGGAATTAAATGGGCAGACAAGGAGACAAGCTTACCCCCACTCAGAAATTAGATAGAGTAGCCTGGTCAGAGAAAAGGAGTTGGGAAAGAAGCAAGAGAATTGTAGCCTCATAAGAGGGACATATATTCTCTTGGGTCAGAAAGTTCTGGAATAGGGGAAAGGTGATAGAAGCCCCAGATACTCTTATAAGGAATTAAAGTGTAGCATGCATGTGAGTCAGCTTTCCTTTTTCTGGAACCTTAGGATTGTTAGTCTCTAAGAAGATCCTCATGGGAGGGGTCTATCTATGAAATGGATATCTAAAATGAACATGCCTCCGTAGAAGAACCAGAAAGTTTGAGGTAAACTCAACAACTTTTCTGAGTTTGTGTCAGCATGGAAGGACACTGCATTGCTGTGCTGTTCCAGAGTGTATGGAAGTTAGGTAAGAGGAGCTTTAACTTTGGAGCAGACTTGAGTTAGGGATAAGGGATAAGAGTGAAAGGGCATCACCCGATGGGCCAGGAAAGATGAGTGGTTCTAACAAGATGTCAGAAGAAATAAAGAAGTATCTGTTAACAGGGAGGAAGTTATAGGATAACAAATAACCCACTCCCCAATTACCATATAAGTACCCTAGGAAATTAAGTGTGTCAGATTCAAAAAATGAGGCAAGGGTGTAAAATTTGGTGATTGAGTTAAACCCGACTGGGAAAAATTGTGGCATTGACTAAGTTAAGTTTTCTGTCATCAAGTAGAAGAGGGGCTTGAAATAGAATCATAGTTCATTTTTAGAAAATATAGATCAGTTAAATATTTCTTGCAGACCCAAATAAGTAAGCTAACATCCTCATAGTATAAAAGGAATACTACATTGAGGAAGTAGGGAAATCTTCCCAGAGGATTTGGGTTCTGAGTTGAGCCTTGAAATGTGAATAGCATTATTAGGCTAAAAATATGGGAGAGAGGCAGATGTGGAAACGGCATACCAGCTGCAGAGCGAAGAAGGCACATAGCTGTGAAAATTATTGGTGTATTCAGGGAACTGTATAACTAGGAACAGGACTCTTGGAGGCATAGTAGGATACATAAGAAAAGTGGCTTAGTGGTTAATCATGAATGGAAAAGAAGACTATTCTTATAGAATTTTTATGTTTCATAACTGTAGACAATGAAAGGCTGTTGAAAGATTTTGAGTAGGGAAGAGATATAAATTGCTTGCCTTTTTGTTTCTCTTTTAAGGCCTTTTTTATGCTTTTTATCTTTTTAATGCTTTTTTATCTAACTTCCTACTTGACATTCCCACTTAGATGTGGCATAGACAGGTAAGACTGAACCATTTTAAGGGTAAATTCTTGACTTCCTTCCAAATATCTTCCTGACTTCTCTATCCTAGGATATGGTATTTCCTGTTCCCTAGGTGCTCATGCTGTAATGCCCTTGTTTCAATTACTTCTCTATTTTTGCCTTTTCCCCTATTTTGTCAATACTGCTAGTGTAACAGGTTTCAAATGTTGATGCTTCTCTCCATCTCCCCTGCTATCATTTTCCAGTTCAAGTCACCAGTTTCCCTCACCTACATCTATGCAAGAGTCTACTCTTCTCGTCTTCCATTCTTGCTTCCCCTACTCTACCCTTTTCATGACACCCAAAATAATATCTCCTAAACAAAAGTAAGTTTATGCTATGCTTAGATTCCTTCCATCACTCTTTACCACCTTTATTTTTTAAATATTTTTATTGATTGCAGAAAGGAATGGAAAGGGAGAGAAAGATAGAAACATCAATGATGAGAGAGAAAAATCCATTGGCTGCCTCCTGCATGTTCCACACTGGGTATTGAGCCTGCAACCCAGGCATGTGCCCTGACTAAAAAGCGAACCTCAACCTCCTGGTTCATAGGTCGATGCTCAACCACTGAACCATGCCAGCTCGGCATTTTTTATCACCTTTAAAATGAAATCTGAAATCAACATCATCAGCAGGCACTGTATTATACACTCAATACAAACCTTTCCAGTGGCACATCTTGCCTATCATTACTTTACCCTTTAATCTTCAGCCATACTGACTTTCTGGTGATATTTTCAAATGTGCCTCTCCTCCAACTCTCTGGTAACTGCTCATCCTTTGGTTTCCATTAGTACCATTTCTAGAGACTTCTGCTTTCAATCTCAATCCAAATCAACAAAGATCTTGTTTTAACTTTCATGACATCATTTCCTTTTTTACATCACAGTTTGAAATGATATGTTTTTCCCTTTGCTTACTTGTTTAATGTTTGGCTTCCCCGATAGAATATAAACTTTACAGTTTATTCTGTTCTGTTCTTTGATCAATCACCATTGCTAGGTCAGTGATAGGCACACAGTATATTCTTCTTAAATATTTGTTGAGAAAGTGTATAAAAGAGTGACAGTTAATGTATGAAAGCCAGGCATCAAGCCTGATGAAACAAATTGTTTAATATCTTGATGACAAAAAAATAATGAAAGCTGAAATTTGTAAATTACAAAAAACCAAAAGATAGAAATGGATCACTTTCATATCCTAGAGTGGCACAGCAGCTCCCCATTCTCAGATTCCTGGGTGCCATATATTTTACTGCACTGCTTTCCCAAGAAAGCCATTACCTGAACCAAGATGGCCACACAAATTCTATCAACAGGACCACATCTCAGGCAGTAGAGAATGAATGGGAGGTGTGAGGAATGGGAGACATAGGGCATGGCCATTCTCTGTAAGGAGATTTTCCAGAATCCACATAAAACACTTCTCTTTATATCTTGTTGGCCAGATATTAAGTGGTCATAGCTAGTTTCAAAAGGGCCAGGAGTATGGTTTTCTAGCTACAATTAGGGTTCTGTTATCAAGACAGAAGGAGAGAATGAGACTGAGTATGAGACAATTGCTCTCTGCCATATGGTGCTTCCAGTGAAAATAGAAGGAGTGAAACACATATGGGCCATTGCTTAGAAGTCCTGAGTACTCAGTTCTGATTAGGTGCCCTCTACTATATCTCATTTTATTAGTGAGAAAAATGAGCTCAGTTAGAATTAAAATGTATATCGACACACTTCCTTACTTCTTATCACCCTAATATCATAAGCATCATTCTGGTCAACAAATGGTTTCACTTATGCTGACATTTTCAACAAATTTCATTTGAACTAAAACTTTGTTGTAAGAAAGTCACAAAACATCCCCAAAATGTTAAACAGTTTGCGCGGTGTAAATATTTAAGACAAATATATCCTAATATATAAACACAGAGTGGCTCATCTTTCTTGTAGATAAATCCAAACATAGCAAGGGGGGCAGTGAAAAGTCAGCTATCTTTGTTCAGATGTTGTTTAGCATATCCCCAGATGCAGTGGAAACATTTTGGGAGTGTTCCTTCCTTTCGGCTAATCCTTTTTATCATTGCATGATGTTTCAAAGTTTGGAGATATAATCCTGCTAATGGAAAATGTGTCCTACTAAACTCTCATCCACATAAATCTGTTTTGCTCCCAGGATAAAATTTTAAAATATCAACAAAGGTGAAATACTAAAATATCAGCTACCATTTTTGTTTTACATTAACTTATTTTAATTAAAAAACATCCTAGGCATACAAAATATCTGTACGGCCTATAGAGGTTCATCTTCTAATGCTGTCTTTTGTTTATTACTTAGGCTAAGGTCGAAACTTTCTGTTTAGTAATAACTTCTCATATAAAGTGGGAGCTTTTTTCAAAATTTTATCACAACAAAGTACAGATGTTCTTCAACCTACAATGAGGCTACATTCTGATAAACCCACCTTAAGTTGAAAATATCCCAAGTCAAAAATGCATTTAATATGCCTAACCTACCAAACATCAGAGCTTGGCCTAGCCTACCTTAAACGTGCTCAGAACACAATATTCAAAAATCACAGACAGCACAGTACACTGTAGAGTATCAGCTGTTTGCCTTCATGAACATGTGCCTGACTAGGAGTTGGGACTCACTGACACTGCCCAGCTTCATGAGAAAGCATTGTACTGCATATTGCTCACCCAGAAAAATATCAAACTTCAAAGTATAGTTTCCACTGAATGAGCATTGCTTTCCCACCATCATAGAGTCAGAAAATCAGAGGTCCAAACATCATTAATGGGGGACCGTCGATACAGTAATGTATTGATTTACTGCTCACTAACAATCATAAGACCATGGCAACAATAGCAATAAACCAAATAGTGATTAATTATGGAGTATTTGCAGAAGTGTTGGCACTGACCTTGGTACTTAACACACGTTTTCTAATTTAAAATGATTGGTGATCTTTTTCATATTTCTGTGATGAGGAAATTAAGTTCCAAAAAATAGTAAGCATTATATCCAAGAATATAAAGCTCACAGAATTAAGCCAAACCTGTGTGATTTAGGCCCTTTATTACCCCATTGTAGATTATGTGTATCTTGGCCTGTCTTCCCCTTAACCTTGATAGATATTTGTCTTGACGGACATTATATTGATTAAAAAACCTAGAAGATATAATTAAGAAGAGGTGATGAATTTGTTTGCTTTTATGAAAGGTGTGGGTCACCCTGGCCAGTGTGGCTCAGTTGGTTGAGTGTCGTCCAGTACCCCCAGAGGTTGCCAGTTCGATTCTGGTCATGGTATATGCCTGGGTTGCAGGCTCTATCCCCCGTGGGGGCATGCAGGAGGCAGCTGACCCATGTTTCTCTCTCACTGATGTTTCTCTCCCTCTCTCCCTCTCCCCTTCTCTTTCTCTCTGTAAAATCCATAAAAAAATTTTTTTAAAGAAAGAAAGTGTGGTTCCACACCTTATCAAAAAGGAAGTCCATTGACCCCAGTGGGTTCAAGAATATGCTCCAAAGCCTGTGAGCATCCTGCACTTTTGTACATTTATTTAGGGGGAGTGTTCATAGCCTTCATTAAATCTTACAAGGATTTGTGCTTTTGAAACATCTTAAGATTCCAGAGAAATCAATAAATATTCATGAGTGACGAACATGACAAACTGATAAGAAATTGTGTTCACATATTCCTTTGAAATATAGCACTGCTCTTTTTAAGAAGCCTGGGCTGGTAAGTGGGTGAGACTTATTGAAATATATCCACTACTTTAAATTAGTATAGGAGAAAGGTTGAGTCAATATTTCCTAGAAGCCTGTTGCTCCATTGGAAGGTACCGGGGTGTTTGCTGAGAACATAGGAACAGAGGTGTGAAGGTGGAATTCTACTTGGACTCAGACTGTTTCCTCTCTGACGTTGGGGTAAGTTTCTTATTTTTGTTCTCAGTTTGCTCATCAGTTTTTAAAAAATTGGTATGATGATATAAGCCCCATCTAATCAATAGGGGCAAATGAAATTGCAGATCTAACAAACAAAGAGAACTATTATTAGCAGTGAATTAAATCTATGAACTTCTCTACTTCATTCCAAGTTATATAATACTGACAGAGTAGGTGAGTCACTTTACTCTCTGGGACTTTAATTTCTCTTAGAAAAGTGAGAACAATCTTTTCCTACTGCCTCGCAGAAACAGTGTTTGGAATAGCAATAACAACAAAGTGATATTCAAAGTTGATTTCTTCAGTGAAGCCTGCCTATCTGAAATAGCATCAAGTTTATTAATTCAACAATAAACTAGATTCTTAAACTAGATGCTTGAACTAGATGCTTAAATTATAACTGGAATTAGAATAATGAACTAAGGTCATCAAATGAGTAGTTTTAATTCAATAGTCAAATAAATTACATAATTAATTCAATAGTTCTGCATAATTCAATATCCTTTCTTCCCTGACTATGATCCATTTACTACCTGATATTACTTAAGCTATTCATTTGTTTCTTTGCCTGTTGTTTCTCTGCTCCAGTACAATGGAAAATATATGAAGCCTAGAGCTTTTTTTGGGTATTTGCAGTACCTACAACAATGCCTGAAATAGAGTAGATACCAACAAATACTGTATGAATGTTGAATAATTTACAAGTACAAAATGCTTTGATAATACTGAGGCAAAAAGTTATTATCATTTCCATGCAAAATATTATTGAAACTCTCTAACTGATTTCTTATTTCTCTATTATTTCTCTTCTGTCATCTTTTCTTCCCAGTTGTTGACGAGTTCTCCATTGAGCTCCTATTACTTCCACCATAAATCTCCTCCTGCATCTCTGTTGGACACTGTCATGTCACTGCTGCAGGCGTAACACAGGAGCCAGACTGCGTGGTGACAGTGGCTCAAGCTCTGGGTGTCAGTCATGTGTTAGCATCCGGACGCAGCCACGAGCACCTGTGTGTCTTAGGAAAACTTGATTAACCTTTCTAAGCCTTAGTCTTTTCTAATCTCTAAAGTGTGTTTTCCAACCTAGAATAGAGCAAGAAAGAAAGAAACTAGGAAAAGGGGAATCACACAATTTACCTTGACTAGACAGTGGAGACTAGTTTATCTTAAGAAGCGGGGCTCATAGCAATAACCTTAAATACAATTAGCAAAAGGAGTGAGTTTTAGAAGAGTGACATGGATTTTGGTCCGATTTAAGATTCAACAGCTGCTGTCGTAACTAAGAAAAGCTGTTATATCTTTCAGTAACTACAATAATAAGCCCTTCTGTGGTGGTTCTCACTGCTTGGACTTTAACAAATGCCCTAATTATGTGTTTTGGGGGGTGGGACATTTGATTATCTTCTGAAGCACATCAGGAGCTACTGTGTGGGCAGAGACACAGACTGTTGAAGCCATATGGGCCTGCAGGCATAAGTATAGTAGCATGCTCAGAAACCTTCTTGGGGTATTTCTTCCATCCAAAAACTCCTACTTGGTGCATATTCCTTCTTCAAGCCTTAGCACATAAGTCTTTTCATGTTGAGAGCTCTAAACTTTCTCAATAGGAAGGTGAAGTATGAAGATATAGGACATAATTCTGGAAGAAAATCAAGTATTACAGATGCCATTCTAGTAAAAAGCTTAGCTGGGGACAGAAAGTCCTGAGGTCAGTCGTGTGCCAAGGCATAGTTAATCTCTCATTTTTGAATATGAATTAGATATTGTATTGAAGTCTTTGGGCTGATGAGTAATAACAATTGGCTGGGGGCATCTGGATTGGTAGAATTAAAAGGGTTAGGAAAATGTTACCCATATTGGATGAATCTGTGAATGTGATCTTCCTGCACTAATTGTGATGAGATATCCATTTTTTTTATAGACTCCACAGATTTTAACAGGACTGATGGCAAAAGTGAATGGGCTTTCCTTTATATGTTTGATCTGTTTTGACATCTTGATATTTACACATGGGCCTTGATTCAGTTGGTCTTAAAAAATAAAGAAGCTATGAATTTAAGTTGCTTGCTTATTAAGGCAGAAAGATGCTACCTGTACCTGCATGCATATTTGCACCTGTGTAGGTAATTTATCTCAAAATGACAGTAAAGCTATAATTGGCTTGGATTGCCACAACTTAGGTCTATGCCATTTTTATCATGGAGTAGTGGGAAAAGGCTGCAAAGTTTACTGAAATAGAGGAGTGTGCCAGTTACCTTATGGATGCCTTTACCCATATCTCCTCAGCACTCACCATTTGTATATTCTAACAGATTCTGATTATAAGCACCTGTGATTCCTGTCTTTCTCAGCTTTTTGTGGGGTAAGCTGCTAGTGCCTGGTTGCTAACAATTCTAGTGGTAGACCTTAACCCATGATGGACAGACATTGGTGCCCCTTGGATGGGATGACTATGCAGCTTACTTTCTGGAGCTCCCAGAAGTCCCCAACAGGACTGAAACATCACACCATGATAATCTACTCATTGTCATGCTCTGTGTAAACTTTCTGTCCTGTTTTATTCCCTCACCTTAGTACTTAGGATTCTTGGGGTCACTTGCTAAATAAACCATTTCACTCAAATCATTATCTTCAGCTCTTCTCCTGGAGGCAATCTAACCTAAGACAGGGAGTCATGAAAGAATGCAGAAGCATTGTGGTTAGAATGGTCAGAAAGAGTAACTTATGGGTAAGGGTAGATCATATTCATTTATTCAGTTATTCATTCATTTACTACTCAGTCATTCTACGTTTACTTGGTGTGAGCCTGCACTGTACTCATGACTAACGTAGACTTTGTAATGATAAACAATACTTGGTTTCTGTTTATGGGGAGCTCATAGTTATTGAAATATCAGGCCTTTTAAGGACTGAAACTATTTCAATTTATTTTTCTTCCAATCCTTGGGACCAAACCCCCAATAGACATGATGGGATACAGAGGATTTGCTAACTCTTCATCTACAAATGATGGGTATTTTAAAAATAACCAAAGGGCAGAGATAAAACAGGACCCTGCCAGCATGGACTACCATTTTTGTTTCATATGCAAAGGGAAACCATTGCCATGTGGGCTCTCTACCCTCAGTTCATTAGCAGTGTCATTAGTGAATTCTTTTTTGTTTGGATTCCCTGGGTTTAAGATGCTCCTCAAGTGCAAAGCATTATGTTCTCAACTCTTACTGTATTTTTTTCTTTAAAAAATCACAGTTTTGGTTTAAAGAAGCATGTAGGAGGGTTTCAGAAAACACATTTTATTCCCACTCTCTCGTTCTGTTCCTTTAGTACCATCTGGTACAAGGGAGAGTTTCCCTAATTGACACTAATGACTGGGAGATCCATTGCAAATTACAGAATTTTGCAGATTAGCAAACATCATTAGAAAAATCAAGGCGTCTTCATTGAACTAATGTACTTTGTTGAGAACTAAGAAAAAAATTTAAACACATTATTAGAGCTTAATCTGTTAATATAAATAGATACTTAGTAGGGGTTGACTGTGCCATTAGGGAACACTGGGACATAATGTTCTGTAGAAGGAATTAATTGCAATTTAAAAAGAAAATGTCCTCATTCTTTATGCTTATTCTGAACTCTACCAGTATCCACACTAAACAAAAACTAAGACTAAGGTAGTGTCATCTCATAAGGATCTTAGAGGTCATCTGGTACCATTTGTTTTGATGTAGAAAATGCACAGAGATTATTTGTGTCTGTGTGTCTTTTTATGTTGCCTCTTATTGCTTTATAATAACACTGCTTATGTTAATGGAACTTTTGTGGTTTGTAAACATTTTAAATGTCAGCTGTTGAGGTTCTTAACGTTTATTCTCAATTCCCATTCCTGTGTGATACTTGCTTTTTATTGAGCAACAAAAATCTCTCTCTTCCTCCTACACACCAGTGTAAATAGTTTAATAGCCACAACCCATATATGCACACAACTTTCTTAGGTCCAGCTGTGTGTGTTTTCCACATACTTCAGAAATTCAAGAGGGGTGGGATAAGGAGGAGGGTGGGAAGGGGAGAATAAATATAGGAAAGAGAGTCACAGTATAGATAATTTACAGATTTTTTTCTACATTTAGGTATTGTAGTATTCAGCAGTGTGTATCGTAATGTCACAATAGTATTGTCAACCTCTTTTCAAAAAGCAAAACAAAACTTTTTAAAAAAAATCAAGTTGAAATGAAGTGTGAAATTTTGTGCTCCAGAGATTGTTGCTCTGACCTTCCTACGTTTCTGACCTCAAGGAACTGGGATCAAAAAGGTCACAGTGCCATTTACTTCACGGTGATACAGACAAGTCAACAGGCGGAGCACGCCCAGCAGAGGTGGTCCAGAAGTGACTCTGTGCCTCCTCTCCATCTGGGAAGTGCACTGCAAAGCATCCTGGCTTACATGTGAGATAAAGTGAATGCATTTGAAACTAGAAGCAGGAAGACAAAAGATGTACATCTGATTGTATGACTGGATTAAGAGAAATGATGTCATCTATTGCTGTAAGACAAACAAGACACTACTTAAGCCTTTGCCTATTTTGCTTAGTCTAAGTTTCCTCTGTTATTAGGGCTCTTAACCACATTTGAGTCTTTAAAGTAAGTTATCTTTAAAAATTAAAATTAAAAAAGTATAAAAGCAGTTACATAATTTACTTTATTTTGTTATGTTCATGATTTAATAAACAATATATTAAACTTACTATGGGAAGGAAATTAAGATAGAATGCAAATACATGACACAATTTTACTTTATTTTTTCCTAAGTGAATCTTTTGTAATCAAGTTCTGCTGAACTTTCTCATTTCTCACTGAACAAGATGGAAAAGATTAAAAGAGATTATCTTAGTCTGAGATATTATGTGGATTTAGTTTTCCCCCTTTCACTGTAATTCTTTAGAGTACATTCTCTTAAGTGGTTTTCTGTCTTTTGCTGTTTTAAACACTCTAAATATTTTTGTTTGAAGGCTGTTTTATAGTGAGAGTCTCCTGAAACTTGAGACTCCTAAAGGATTTTAGATTATAAATGTAAGTGACTTAGTCGCTGAATGGATTATGCTGATAATAACTAAAACCTCACAGATCTTCCCAGCAAATATGCTGAGATTTGTTAAAATTAATCCAGAGAGAAATTTTGATACAAATGCATTCTTCATTCATATTCCTTAAAAAAACAAAAATAAAATATAGTAAAGCCAAAAAATAACCATATTTTAAGCACTTAGCATGTGCAAAGTTCGCAAGAGTTGGAAAAAAAATTAATCTGCATATGAATGACTAGAATAGTGAATTTATTTTATTTTATTTTTATTTTTTTTAGTTTATATTGGTTCACCTCACTGAAAGAATTGGAAAAAGCACAGCACAAAAATTGGAAAAAGCACAGCACAAAAGAGGGGTTAATTGCTTACGCTTGCATCAGAAATGCACGACACCCTATGGTAGCACTGAATTTAATTGGAAACAAACTAAGAGTTGGATGATGCAGCCTTTAAAAACGAGGGTAAATAGGAATGTGTAGCATATTTTCAGGGGTTGGGGTAGGGAGGAGGAACCGCGGAAGCTTCAATCAATACAAGGGAAAAGATAGAGTGAATGGAGAGAAACTCTGATCTTTTCCCTTAGGAAAATATTTGCTTGGTATGGATGATATGTTGGTGAAGGAACTGCTGCTGAGTTTCGCTTTGCCGTTCCTGTCTGTCACTGCTGTGGTTGGAAAGCAGTCATTGCGAAGAACTTGAGAGGTACTTCTGAACAGTCGCCATAACGTTTACCCTCGGGGATTTGGGCTCAACAACTCCAGCAACCAAATTGGCTCAAAGACATTTCATTTCAAAAGGCCTCTGTCATGTTCAAAAGGAGCAAATCATCTTTAATCTACTGTTTAAATTGAAAGTGAAAGAGAGGCGACATTAACCTGAGGTCTCCACTCCAGTCACAGTGTACAATTGCATTAAAATGCTTTGCTTAGAATGGCAGTCTAACAACACTCTGTGCTGCTTTAAAATATTAATCATGCTCTTGTAGATCTGGAAGATGGTAGGCAAATAAAGAAACAAATGCAGGTGATTATAGGGACATTCCACTAGAGCCTTGGGAAATGTTTTAAGCAATGGGGGAAAATATTCAGACCAGAAAAATACTCTAATTATTGTATAATCGGACTCTCCTGTACTTATGCAACAAGCTGTCTCCGTTCCACTCCAATGCTCTAATGTGGGCATATGCTATTCCCATTTTAAAGATAAAAACACCAAGACATGCCTTTTTTTGCTGTAATTTTACATTAGTATTCTTAGTAAAATAGAACCCAAATGGAAGAGAAGGTGAAATTAATTTCTGAGCCAGGCTAATCACACAGAGCTCTTGAGTTTCAGGCTTTGGCTTATTTTGTCATGTCCTACTGCTTCTTTCCTTCAGACAGTCATAGGTTCTTCTGAAAGGACTCTGTTCCAGTTTAAGACGTGAGCTGGGATGGTGCTTTGGAAACCATATGGACATACAATTGTCATAGCACAGCATGAGGCATATGGTGGCCCCAGGGTGTCCAGGGCTGTTTGTGGGGTGCTGTGGGGTTCGCTGGAATTGTGATCTGCTTGCCAACTTGTCTCAACAACTTTGAGCATTTGCAACATCAGCCATAGTCAGTGTCATCTAAGCCTCTCAAAAAAATCACTCCTTAGACAAACGTAGGTAAAAAGTCCGAGGAAAGAAGGTACAAGCCTAATAGCCAGCCATCCTGGTACTTGGACCTTCTCCAGCTTTGAGCCCTAGTTCATAATGACCAGTCTCCAAACTCCCAGTCACTGGTGGTGTCGAAGCAACAACATGGGCTGTCTTTTCAGATAATAAGTGGTTGTATTGGACAATTTTCCTAACCTCTCTGAGACTTATTTGCTTTATGGGCAAAAACATGTATTATAAAGCCCAGTTCACAAGGTTGCTTGGAGGGCTTAACATTATAATGCTCCCAGCACAGTCTCTGATCTGATGAAACTCACTAAATGTCTGTTCTTTATTTTGCCTTCCCCTTTTAACTGCAATAACGGCACCTGAGTCTGAATGTGTGAGTGGTGGTGGCAGAGACTGTGTTTTCTTTCAGGCAATATCTCCAGCTCCTAGAAAAGTGCCAGGAAGAAGATGGTAGGAGCTCAGGAAATGAGATTTCTCATGTCATTATAGCTTCTCTTCATTCATAATGCACCAGACACACTGGCCTTCCCACTTTTCCTTGCATCATTCAAATTCATTCCTGCATCATTTGAAAACTGTTCTTTCCTTGGCTGGAATGCTGGTCCCACGGCTCTTCATTTGGTGATCTTCTTCATGTCATTTGGGTACCAGCTTCATGGCCTACCTCTTTGGTGGAGGCCTTCCCAGGAATATTTATATATGAACAGAGTCCTTCTAAGTGAAGAGTCCATCTCAGGCCCAGATCCTCTGTGTGATCCCTCCGGCCCACCCACAGGAAGCCACAGGCTTTGCATGTCAGGCCTCACTGCCCTCTGCACCCCACAGCTAGTGCACTGCAGACTTCCACAGGGAGTTTCAGTCAGGACTCAGTTTCCCCTTCCCCTGACCAGGCTGACTGTGCTCATGCTCTCAGATGCACTCCTGCACTTCTAGCCCAGTCTTCTCCATTCAGGGCTTCCTTACAAGGGACCGTGGCTGAGGTGTGGCTACTTTGACTCAGTACCTTTCCTTTCTCCTATCCCCCCGCTCACCCAACCCATGGATCTGTGAAGGTAAAGGAGCCTTTTGTATGAAGTTCCTCTTCATTGAGATGATTCCCCCACTTGCGCTTCACCCATCTGACCCTTGCCTTGTGCTGTTCCTTGGGGGAAAAATGGAACATTGGTGAGTTAGTATTTTAGGCTTCTTGCTTGAACTGTGGCAGTGAGTACTGGCTTGATTGTTACTTTCAGTTTGGCTCATTGTCCAAAATGACCACCTCTATATATGATTTCTTAACACGAAGGACTTGTCACTATTTGAGGTTATTTTGTTTACTTATTGAGTGGATTTACTGACTTGAATGCAAGTCCATGATTCTAGGAATGCTGTCTGCTCTGTTTATTGCCACATCTGCAGTACCTAGCAGAATAGCTGACATGTACTAAGTCTTCAGTAAAAATATGAACACAATAAATGACAGCTACATACTTAGTAAACTACTTTATCTAGGATCATCTAGCAGGCAAATACGTGAGCACCATGTTTTTCCTAAGGACAGAAATAAGATTCAGGCTTTTAATATCCATTCCCAGGTCTTCTTTTTTTCCTGATGTAAGATCTATCTTATACCATATGCATTCTCCACCTGCTTAGAACTTCATCCAGTACTGCTTGTAGAACCACTTTAAATAAATTCCATATAACTTACTGTGGTCTACACTTATAATTTTCATTGCTTTGTCTACTACTGACTGTAAGTTGGCTATAAAATTCCTCAGTTGCTTTTTAATTATTGCTTCCTTTATTAAATACCTCATTTCTATAAGACTGTCCTTTCCCATGTCCTGGGAATCATACAGTTGACCAACTTCACTTATTATAAAAGAATGCCAAACTCTATACCAGAGGTCTGGTGCATGGATTTGTGCACATTGAAAAGAAATTAATTAGAAGGTTGCCAGCAGGTTGGGACTGGGTGAGAAGGGCCGGGCACGCCCTGGAGCCAACCTCCCACAGTCCCACCCTGTCTGGCCACACCTTGGGTAGTGCTGGGGCTCAAAGGGCCTCTGCAGAATGAGTGGGATCCATCCGGCTGGGCCTACGGGGTCCCTTGGCCTGTGGGGTCCTTTGGCCTGGCCTGCAAGGATGGGGCAAAGCTGGCAGTCTGACATCCTTCAAGGGGTCCTGATGTGTGAGAGGGCACTCTGAAAAGTTGCTGTTGCTTGGCAGCTCCTGCATTGAGTGTCTTTTCCCTGGTGGTCATTGCATGTCATAGCTACTGGCTGGTCGTCTGGTCTCTTGGGCTTTTATATATACTAGAGGCCCGGTGCACAAAATTCATGCATGGGGGGGGAGGGTGTCCCTCAGCCCAGCCTGCACCCTCTCCAATCTGGGACTCCTTGGGGGATGTCCGAATGACAGACATCCCTCTCACAATCCAGGACGGCTGGCTCCTAACCGCTTGCTTGCCTGACTGCCTGATTGCCCCTAACCACTTCAGCCTGCCAGCCTGATCACCCCCTAACCACTCCCCTGCCAGCCTGATTGACGCCTAACTGCTCCCCTGAAAGCCCGATTGCCCCCAATTGCCTGCCCCTGCTGGCCCAATCACCCCCAACTGCCCTCCCCTACTGGCCAGGTCCCCTCCAATTGCCCTCCCCTGCTGGTCTGGTCGTCCCTAACCACCCTCCCCTGCAGGCCTGGTCACCTCCAACTGCCTGCCCCTGCAGTCCTGGTCCCCCCAACTGCCCTCCCTCTCCTGCAGGTCCAATCACCTCCAAGTGCCCTCCCCTGCCGGCCTGGTTGCCCCCAACTGCCTTCCTGTGCTGACCTGGTCGCCCCCAACTGCCTCCCCTGCTGGCCTGATTTCCCACAACTGCCCTCCCCTGCCGACCATCTTGTGACAGCCATCTTGTGACCACATGGGGTGGCCATCTGTGTGAGGGTGTGGCGGTCAATTTGCATATTACCTCTTTATTTTATTATATAGGATTTAAAATATTGTAAGTATACATATATTTTAATATTTATTGTTTAAAATGTTACATATGTCCTCTTTTCCCCCTCATTAACCCCTCTAGCCCAACCTTACCCCCTACCCCCCTGCCCTAGGTCTGCATCACACTATTGTCTGTGTCCATGGGTTATGCATATATATGCGTACAAGTTCTTTAAAAAAAAAAAGAATATGGAATAGAGACAGTATGTACCCAGCAAAACCTAAAATATTTACTATCTTGCCCTTTGCAGAAAAACATTGCTGAACCTTTTCTAAAATCACCCATCCAGCTCCAGTGGCACTAACACCCATAGATGTACTAGCCATCAGCCAAAAGGTTGTGCTGATATGGTTAGTTAACCTCCAAAGAAGGCTATTTACTTAATTATAGAAGAAATTAGCTCTATTATCCTTGGTTTCTGTACCGGGAGTTTATTCTTTCAAAGTGATTTCTTATATACATCTGGGGACCAAGTTTTACTTGCCATTTCAAATACTAAGCAAACTCCCAAACACATCATATCTGCTCTTCTAATCAGAGCAGAGAGTTTGAGTACTACTTTGGACTTGACAGTACAGTGCTTGTGAGCTCTTTGAACCTTAGGTCTGGTGGCAATTATTTGCAACAATTTACTCTGGAGTCCATAAAGGATCATTTATAAATAAATAGTACTGAGATCAGTTTCTGAATTCATGCTGGCAAATATGAAAAGGGTGGGCCAAGGTGGGAAGACAAGGGGATTATAAAACGCAGGGAGGCAATTTGCCAAGGCACAGTCAGCAGAAATATAAAACTGTAGAAACTTCCACTGAATTTTCTGTTATTTTGATTAAAAGGCCTGAAAGGAAAGTTGACTGCATTTAGAAAGCATAGAAATATCTTTTTGGTTGAGAAGAACAGTGATCTTTATCCATTCAATAACTCTTCACTGAAAATCTGCTATTTTTAAACACTGTTCCAGGTGATGGAAATGAAATGATGAGCAAAATAATGCTCCCACTCTGACCCTTCCCCTTAGTGCGGGAGACTAGTATGTATATGTCAAGTGGTGGTAAGTTCCATCAAGGTAAATAAAATAGAGTATGGGAGATAAGAAGACTCAAAGAGGGAGAGTTGTTATTTCACATGGAGAGTATAAGGAGAGTCTGGCTGATGAAATGACAATAGATCAGAGAGGAAGGAGTGGGAGAATTGACATTGGAACAGGAATATTTAATGTAGAAGGAATTGCAAGAGCCATGACCCTAAAGTGGCATGTTTTGTCTGTTCAAAGAATAGCAAAGAAGTCATTGCATCTGAGCAGAGGAAGAAGGGGAGAGTGGAGAAGGCAAGGTCAAAGAGGCAGCATGGAACCAGATCTAGAGGACATGATTACTTTCTATGTTTAACTAGAGGCCTGATGCACAAAAATTCGTGCAAGAGTAGGCCTTCCTTCCCCCGGCCGCCGACACTGGCTTCCCTCCAGTACCTGGGACTCGGGCTTCTGACCTTCAGCTGGCAGGCACCCAGGACCTGGGCTGCTTCCCTCCAGCCCTAGATTCATCCAGAATGGCACCCAGAAGGATGTCCGGTCTAATTAGCATATTACCCTTTTATTATTATAGATGAGATAGAAAGCCACCGGGGCTTTTAGTGTAGGAAAGAAGTGATCTGATGTAGACTTTAAAAGGATACTTATGACTTAACCTCTGTGGAGAATCAATTTGAGAGGGAAGGCAAGGATAACCACTGGGGTTTTAGTTAGAAGGACATTTCAATAACCTAAGAAATGATGATGGTCAGGACCAGGGTGGTATCATTAGAGGTAGTAAGAAATGACTATTTTAAGAACATACTATATTTAGAAGCTATAGCCTATAATTTTTATGGATTGGATGCAAGGTATGAGAGAAAGAAAGGGTCAAAGATGATTATAAAGATTTTGTTCAGAACAAATGAAATGATGAAGTTGGCATTTGCTGAGATGAAGAAAAATGTGGGAAAAGCATATGTGGGATAAATAAAAAGTTTCATCTTTTAATTTTGAGACTTCCACTGGACATCTAAGTGGAGATGTGGAAGATACAGATGAATGTACAATTTGGAGAGAGGTTTGGGCTGCAGAAATATATTGGGAGTTGTCCTTTTAAAATTTGTTACAAACATGAAATGGTATGAGTTGCTCCAGGAAGTCACTGTGCTAAGAAGAAGAATAGATGTCTGAGAACTGAGCTCTGGGTTATAGCTATGGAGGGAGACTGGGAAGGAGAAACCAGTTTGCATTCCCACCAGCAGTGTACTAGGGTTCCCTTTTCTCCACATCCTCGCCAGCATGCTTCCCTCTGTCTTTCCCTTTCCCATTCTCTCTGAAAATCAATGGAAAAATATCCTTGGGTGAGGATTAACAACAAAAAAAAGAGAAAAAGAAGAAAGAAAGAGGAAAGAAAGAAAGAAAGAAAGAAAGAAAGAAAGAAAGAAAGAAAGAAAGAAAGAAAGAAAGAAAGAAGTTGAATATGTCAAGAAAGGTATGGTCAATTCTGTCAAATTCTGCTAATATGGAGTAAAGTTAACTTTGGGTTTAGCAATGTAGTGGCCATCAGTGTTCTTTGGTGGAGAGCAGGGGATGATGGAGGCGGTTTAACAGAGAATGAGAAAAAAAAGTATGAAACCAATTACTCTTTTGAGTAAACTGCTCTTTAAAGGAGTTTTATTATAAGGGAACTTGGCTAACAACTAGATGGTATATACATTAAAGGGAACATTTGTAAAGGGAAATATTTTAGTATATGTGACTGCTGATGAGAATGAGTTGTGAAGAAAGTATTCAAAATGCTGAAGAGGAAAGGACAATGGCAGAAATAGTGTATCTTAATGCATGATATTGAAAGATTAGAGGAATTATCATGGAGAATGCATCCTGATAAAAGGAGAAATACTGCTAGGCATGAAAAGTGATGGTAAGAGTGAGTGAAAATTCTTTGGATTGCTTCTATTTTCTTCGTGTAGAAGGAACCAGGGCCATCAGCCAAGAGAGAGGATAGGAGAAAAAATATTGCAGGCTTGATTAGTGATTATAGAATGAATGTGACCTAGGTAACGGCCAGGTTGGGGACTGGGCCAGATCAGGAGAGAGGTCACTGTAGTTGCTCATGGAGCTCTAGTCCTGCAAACAATGTAGATAGAGCAGAAACCCAAAGGTGTTATACTTACCATGAGTAGTCAGACTAGCATTAAGCTTCAGGTTCAGGAGATGTTACAGGATGAACTAGTGTGGGCTATACAAACATGAAAACATATAGCAACCAGATTTCTTTAATAGCAGAAAATAGCACCAATTCTAATTTTGAAAGGCCTCTGAAGAGAGTGACACCCTTTGGCTCTGGGAGTGTCATTGATTTGCTAACTCTCCCAATGCACAGAAGTCAGTCAAATTTAGTGTCTTTTTCTGTATGGGAAACAAGCATGGGGATATGGTGATAGTCTGAGGAGTATAGGGGAAAATATGTAAATAGCGAAAATAAATTTACAGCCATGATTTTCCTGTGCTATTTTAATGGAGTAACAAATTCAGTTAACCAAATGAATTCTGGGTAAAAATTAAGATCTTAGAAGTTTCATGAACCTTCTTCCTTTAATAGGTTCTATAGTTAATCTCTCTAGACCCAATTCAGTCATTTCTCTAGGATCCATGTTAATAATTTGCTAGAGGGGGGTTTCAAAATTAAGAAAAACACATAGAAGGACATCATCACTTCATTGTTGGTTATTGGTTGGTTGATTGTTTTCTTAGGAAGTGTATGTGGATTAAATATATGCTTAATTTTATCTACAAAAATTTTGTTAAGACTTATTTAACATCACTGTGGCTTTTTATTTAATGTGTAGCAACTGCGAACATTGGGAGAGCATGGTGTTACAACCACTTCTTCAAGTTGAATTTTATGAACAAGAAGATGTTTGTAAAAGCTAGGGTTTCTACTATATTGTGTTTTAAATTTGTACTATTAAGTGACCTTTTTGTTTCATTTATAATCACGCTAAAATGAGGCTTTTTCTCTTGTAACATTTTCAAGTACTAAAAAAGCCTTTATACTCAGTTGGCTCTAAAAGTCAATCCTTAACATTCAATAGATATATTGCAAGTACAAAATGCATTTTATAGCTTACAATTTTTTTATTACCCAATAAGGATGTTGTTCAAGGCTGAATTTTGCTATTTTATACTTCCATATTCAATATATTGATATTTGGTTTAGAGAGGAGTGGCTATTATAATAATGGTTATTATTATCTAAAACTTAATTAGGAAGAGCCATCAGTTCACATTGATTTTGGTGTACATCAATGTTAACCAAAACTTCCCATTAAATTTTAACTTTAAAGAATTACAATGATAATTATAAGCATGTCATATAAGGAGAATTCTGAGACTGGTGTGCTTTTGTATGTGACTTAACCCACTGGACTCTCAATCTCCTCCTCTGTACATTAAGGAGATAAATGAGATGGTTTTGGGATCAAAGCTTTCCCAGCTCTAAGATCCCATGAATCCATTTGAAGTTATATGAGTCCTTGCACATTTAAAAGAGAAGTGTCTAGTATTTATCTGCTTGGTAAGCACATCTGAACTTGCTATCTAGTTAAATGTTTCTTAGAGTCATTACTTACATCCCTCTTTTCATTGCCACTGCATTGGCTTCCAAGCTGCTTTTTCTGTGATTTCTATCCTGCACTCTAATGATAGGTTGTCCATTATTTAATTCATTCAACAAGTATTTACTAAATGTCTAGTAGTTTTCAGGTATTATTTTGCCCAGCAAATACACAAGTTAACAAAACAGATGAAACCACTTTATTTCATAGAACTTAAATTCTAGTGAAGAAAGGCAATAATAAACCAGTGAAAATATATATGTCATGGATAGTTAAAAGTAGAGTGAGGAAAATAAGGAGGGTTGAAATTTAGGGAAAAGTAGAGTGGGGTGGGATGGAGGTTTAATTTTTAGTGGGATGGTCAGGAAAGTCCACTGATAAAATGACTTTTTAACTGAGACTGCTCACACATTTATTGTGAGTACTCATTTATTGTATGTCAGATAATATGTAGCCATAAGGCATTTGCAAGAGGAGAAAAATGTATAAACATAATCTCAAAATTCAAGATTAGAGTCAAGTGGAGATGAACAAACAAAGCATACAATTAAAAAAAGAAGTGTCCATGATATAGTGCCAAAACTATGAATTTAGTTTCATTTTCTTCCACTTTCCAGTTTCCAGTTGTATAATCTGGGAAAATTACATAGCATTGCTAAACATCAGTGTGTTCATCTATAAAATTGAGATAATAGCAGTGTATTCATCTATCAAATTGAGAATATAATTATGATTATAACTTGTACCCTAAAATAAGTACAAAGGTAGGTTAAATGTGCTCATACATTTTTTTGTTTCTTTCTTATAGACTTAATGCCATAGCCAGCATATAATGAGTTGGCACTTAATATGTGTTTAATGATTAAATAAAAGAACAATAAATTATCCTTCAAGAATTGATTTTTGTTTTATAGTTTTACCCATTGTACATAAACAGTTACAGAATTTTAAAATAATAACTCTTGGTTAAGCTTTTAAATTTATGCTTATCTTTTGAATTATCTGAGCTATAACATAATCTGAGTATAATAGCAACTATGAATTGAAAACAGAAACAATCTTAAGAACAACACTGATTAAAATGGTCAATCTTTACTCTGTAAATATAATTTTCTATAAACAAAAATAAATGTTAATGTTAAATCTACAGTTATTTTTTTAAACCTCACAGCTTCTTAGAGAGTATCAAAGAGTGTTATTTTACAAAATGAATGAGTTTATTTCCTTGTGCTATCTAGTACCTAGGTGACTGTATTTATATATTGGATTGGTGTTTGCGTTTAGAACCATTTTTAAACAGAGTAAAATAAGCTATGTCTCTTTTGATGCTAAAATTGGGTTAATCAAAGAATTTAATCAATTTCATACTGTAAAAGAGGTAATAATACAATATATGTACTGTTATATTCGCTTTGTTTCTCAGCCATGCAGCACAACTATAGAGACCCACAGTATAGTATAACGTAGGAAAAACAATGTTACTTTTTGTCTCACACACTCACATTTTCAGTATGTTTAAATTAAGAGCCATGTTTAGGATTGCATGAGAAGCCAAAATTCCTATACTTCATACATTTTCAAAATGGCAAACCTGATGCCAATAAAACCAGAAAATTGTTTTTTATGCATCTTAGCTTTTGCATAAAAAAATCGAAACAAGCACTTAAGGCAAATAGTTGTCTTTCAAAGCTATAGTAGCTTTTTTCTCCTTCACAGAATCCATCAACTTTTGAACACAACTAAGTCATTCATTTGAAAACAGAGGTTATATTAGAAAAAAAATCACAATGCATGCATGACTAACAAAATCCTCTCATTCATGAGAAAATTTTTCTTTAAATTTCAAATCAGTAGGTAACCTTATTCAAACACTTTAGACCAGGAAAGAAAATGAACTCTTCATTTCTATGGAGATAGTTTGTGAAGCATAACATATGATTGATCTTATCTTCCTTACTAGAGGTCCGATGCCCAAAGATTAGTGCAAGAATAGGCCTTCCCCTGGCTGCCAGCACTGCCTTCACTCCAGCCAGGAGCTGCCTTTCTGCCTTCCCATGCTGCCCAGAAGCCCGGAGCAGCTGGGGCAGGGTGAAATGCCTGTGTTGTCACCGTGGCAACGATGCAAACATCCTGCCCAGCCCCTGGCTGCTCAGAGTCTGCACTCATGTACGCTGCCCAAAGGCCTGCCATCTTTGTTGGGTTAATTTACATACTTATTCCTGATTGGCTGTTGGCATCATGGAAGGACTGTCAATTTACATTTGTCTATTATTAGTATAGACTAGAGGCCTGGTGCATGAAATTTGTGCACTGGGCGGGGAGGGTGTCCCTCAGCCCAGCCTGTACCCTCTCCAATCTGGGACCCCTGTGGAATGGGGCCTAAGCCGGCAGTCAAACATCCCTCTCATAACCCAGGACTGCAGGTTACCAACCATTTGCCTGCCTGCCTGCCTGATCAGCCCCTAACCACTTCTGCGTTCCAACCTGATCCCCCCTAACCACTCCCCTGCCAGCCTGATTGATGCCTAATTGCTCCTCTGCCGGCCCAGTCGTCCACAACTGCCCTCCCCTGGCAGCCTGGTCGCTCTCAACTGTCCTCCCTTGCTGGCCTAGTCCCCCTAACTACCCTCCCCTGCTGGCCTGATTGCCCACAACTGCCCTCCCCTGTTGGCCATCTTGTGGCTGTGGGTGTTGCCATCTTTGAGGGTATGGCAGTCAATTAGCATATTCCCTCCTTATTGGCTGTGGGCTCCGCCATCTTTGTGATGGTGTGAGGGTCAATTAGCATATTCCTTTTTTATTAGATAGGATATATTTTCTTACTACTGGAAGGTGTAGCAGGTCATGAAAATGTACAGCACAGCTCAATGTTTAATTCACTTCATCAGTATACATCACCTATATGAAGCAAAATAATCCTTGATTGAACCCAATTATAATAATTGCATTACTCTTGGACAAATCCTTATGTTATGTACTACGAAATACTTTTTGATGGTTAAAAATAAACTTTAATATATGCTGCTTGTAAACATATATTGTCACGTTGAATTACAGAAATGAACTATTTCTTATTTTCAACCATCACACAGGGCTGATGTCACTTAAAATTTTTAGATCCAGTATCATTATTTGCAAGATTAGCTAGCCATCTTTGATTTTTAAAAATACATATTATACAACTGGCTTGGGAAAGTACTTGTAAAAATATATTATACAAAACGAAAGTTAGCAGAACATTTGAGAAATAAAAAGAAATGAAGGTTATTATAATTACCAGTCTGAAAGTGACTTTGAATTAAGCTCTACAGACAAAATTTGACAGTGTAAGAAGCACAAGGAATGTAGTCAATTTAATATTTTCTGGTTTTGGGTTTTAAGCAGTTTATAAATCAGATAATTAATTAGAAAAGATATTTTAGAGGCAAAAGGGGCAGGGTTAGGAAGTCTTAGAATAAAGATGGTCCATGAGAGAGGAATGCATAGATAAGGGCTTTGAGACCCAAAATGCTTATCTTATTTGCACAGAAGATAGAGAAATGCCAAAGGATAAGGGGACGAAGGCATACATCCACAGAGGATAAAGAAAAGTCACAGGATAATGGGAAGAAGGAAACATTTTCACAGAGGATAGAAGAATGTTGCAGGATGGGGGGAGAAATAGGGGAACACCATGTGGGCTTTGGCCTTTGAAACTGATACTATTTAGCAGAGTGAACCATGAGGAAAGCATAGGGGTCCTAAATTAAGGAAGGGTCCAATTAGAAAGGGTCAAGTTTAAACAAAGAACTACAGCATATATAAACTTGAGACAAAGGGAATTTTTTTTTAGATTATAGATTTTAGATTTAGATATTTTCGAGAGAGAGAGAGAGAGAAGGTTTTCCTTTTTAGGGGGCCCCTCCCCAAGAGGTCCCCTTTGGAGACACCCCTGCCCAGATGGAGTTTGTATATGCTTTCAATAAACTTCCATATTTTTATTAAATAAATTTGTTAGTCCATGAATTTATTCTTCATCTTCATCAGACAAGGACCCACTAGAAGAAGTCTGCACCCCAAACCCCACATTTTAATTATATTTTTCACTTCTCTCAAATGTTTGCCATTGAGAAATGGCATTGTATGCATTGCCTTCCTGAAAAAACTTTTGATGAGGCCACGGATTATGTGTTCTGGGAAACACATTTTCCTTTGCCTCACATCAAATCTACATGACTACCAAACTCCTAATCATAAATAGCATATATCACTAGAGAGTAATGAAATATGATTTGTTGGGGGTGTTTTGGAGACAGAGAGCCACAAATAGCATGCATTTTCTACACACAAGTTCTGTAGAAATCAGAACCAGAAAGATAGGAATCAAAATATCTCTTTCACGGATACTGAATATTAAAGGACTTGGCTCATATCTGGAGGCAAGTGGGCTTCTTAATACTTAACCCCAAATTAGTGGGACACTTTCCATAGTGACAGAGACTTCCTTCAGGAGCAGGGCCTGTTCTCCTCTGAGAGAGAAACAGAGGGATGGAATGGTAGGTGCACATTTTCTCCCTCATGCTTCCTACTTAGGAAAATCACTCCACCTGAGATGCAGTCAGAGTGTGAATAGAGAAGGCAGGAACATTAGCCAATGGAGTATCCTTCTGTGCTTGAGGAAACATCAGGAGTGGAGAAGCAGGCTGACCCTTGCTTCACATAAAAACCTCTTGGATATGAGGTAACAGTTCCAAATATGGAATAGTGCAAAGGTAGAAAGGGATCTGGACTAAAATTAAATTTAATTAATTTAAATTAAATTAATTAAATTAATTTAATTTAATTTAATTAATTAAAATTGCTATTTTAATCAATATTTTGCAAGCAGTTGCCATATGCTAAAAGGACAATGTTTTATAAATATTGTTGCAAAGAAGTTAAGCTCAATAAATAATTGTTTAATTAATAAAAGAATGACGTAAAATTGCCAACTGAACATAAAGATCAAAGTTAATTGAGTTAATTGGTGCCACAATTCCATTTGCCTTTAAGGTTAGAAAAAGACAAAGAAAGAAAGCAATATTCAGAGTTCTAATTTGTCCTGTTATGTATTTAATATCTTTATTTATGTTGTGATAGATGGCATGAAATGTGCCGGGGTCCAACCCCAGCAGGTCCAGGGGTTCCCAAAGGTGTGGACGGAGTCGGTGAAGAAGGAAGACACGGAGACAGCGTTCAGTTGATCAGCAGCCTAGCCAGGATCTCTAGCCAGGATCTCCAGCGAAGTTCTGGTCTGGATCTCCAGCGAAGTTCTGGTCTGGATCTCCAGCAAAGTTCTGGTTAGGATCTCCAGCCAGGTTCTGTGTCCATGTTCTCTTGCTAGGTTCCCCAGGTTCTCCAGCCAGGTTCTGTAGCCATGTTCCCTCGCTAGGTTCTCCAGCCAGGTTCTGTCCAGGTTCTCCAGCCAGGTTCAGTCACCAGGTTCTAGTCAGGTTCTCTTGCCAATTTCTGTAGTCAGGTTCAGTCCAGGATCTTTTGCCATGTTCTCTCGCTAGGTTCTGTCTCTAGGTTCTGAGGCCAGTTTCTGTCCAGGATCTTTTGCCATGTTCTCTCCAGCGAAGTTCTTCTGTCTCTAGAGAACGTTCTGTGTAGGTTCTGTGCCTAGGTTCTGTCTCTCTTGGCTCTGTCTTCTAAGTTCTGTCTCGTTACATCTGTATTTATACCAGTTGATTCCAATCCTATCAATCTCTATTACAAAGGTTAGGGTGTTTCTTATCTCCATTCCAGGGAGTAAAGATTATGTAGCTTAAGCATGATTGTTCGTAATTAAAGTGATTAATTACCCGCCTGGCACTTAGTTGAGGGGTTTTATTCCCTCCCTAACTTCAGGGGAAAATCCCTACCTGGGGAAACAACCTTTCTCAGAGACCTTGGTTAAAACACATAGTGCCAAGAAGGTGAGCAAACATATTAAGAACAGTATGCCATATATGCCAGGTCCCTTGAAACAGCAAGCATGGACCGGCTCCCGGCAGAAATGGCCTCAATTCTTCCTTGCTTCAGGTATCCATGATCGTTGTCCTCTAACTTCACAGTGTTCTAGGATTGGCCACGTGGGCTTGTTTAGGTCAGTAGGATGTAGCAGATAAGACCAAGCTGAAGCTGAAAAACTTCTTGAATGAACAGACTTGGCCCCGCTCCTACATTGCTTCCATTACCATGCCTGGTCAGAGCCTGCTGGAATAGAAGACATGTAGTAAAGTTGATTTATTCTAGCTGCCCCCCCTGAATCCTGCCTAAGTAAGCCGAATGCCAGTAGAAGAAGTGCAATGAAGTCCAGCAGATCCAACTAGAAACCAGTGCAGACACTTGGGCATTGAAAGCTTATTGTTGTATGCCATGGAGGATTTTTATGTAAACCATATGGTGGCAATAGATATATGGTACAGTGTATTTTCATTCTCCCTCCCTCCCTTTCTCTATCGCTCTTTTCCTCAGCCTTCTTTTTCTTTCTTCCTTCAATGATAAATCACAATTTATCTGTCCTTTGCTGTGTGCCAGGCATAGCCAAAGAAATTGACATGTAAGGAGAAGGCCCAACTGCTTTGTCTATCAACATCAATAAGCTATAAAATTGAGTGACTACCTGCAGCCAAGTATAATTTGGTTAATTGTTTAATTTAAAGCCCTTTGAGCATCTAACTGAAGGTAAATAATAGACAGTGCTTAGTCATTACTTTTTTTTGCTAACTCTAGCCTAATGTCTTAAAACCTGGGCATAAAGCCATGTGCTAATCTGTAAGGGTGTTGGTGTCTGCAGTGCCAGGAAAAAAAAAAATTCAAATGTTAGACACTTTAATCATAGGAGTTGCCAGAGAGAAAATATATTCTAATGTGGATCTATGTAAGATGTGATGATGTAATAATCAATATTAAAAGTCATACTTTTAATGGCTTTATAGAAAAATCTAAAACATATTGATTATATTTTAATTTAAAAGTTTTATTATGGAAAATTCTAACTGTAAATATAAAAGTAAAGAAAAAATATAACAAGGCCATATGCCTGTTAACCTAAACTCAACAATTATCAACTCAAGGCCATTTTTTTTTCCCCTTTCAAAGTATTTTGATTGTCCCAGAACATTCGTGGGAGGGTGAGTCCCTGCCGAGCTCCTGCCCACTCAGGACGCACTGCCCAGCCTGGCCTTGACCCCACACTAGGTCTTTGAAGGCCCTTCAGAGCTCTGGCGGTGGGAAGAGGGACTCGGCAGGTGGGGCCAGGTGAAGATGGGCAGAGGCCAGGTGCTGAGGCCTGCCGGGCCGAGCTTCCAGGGCGAGTCTGGTGGTCAAGGGGCAGCGAGGAAGGGCATCCTAGGCCAGCAGTCTGTGTGTGGACAGCAGTGAATGTGAGCGGCCAGGCTATGGCCCAGCGTGGAGGACCTGGGTACAGGACAGCACCTCTGACTCGGATCGGAGCAGGGGAAGGTGAGGTCGCGCTAGGGGAGCAGGACGGCTCGCTGCTGGCCTAACTCAAGGCCATTTTTGTTTCATCTATACTCACCTCCCTAGATTTTATTTTGAAGCAAATCTATAATTTTATCTATATTATTTTATATGTAAATATTCAATACATATATCTAGCAGATAACGTTTGTAAAAAAATTATATCATTAACACAATACAATTAATAATTTATTTTTAATATTAGCAAATTCCATGTTCAAATATTACCAGTTGTCTCAGAAAAGTGCTTAAATCAAAAGTCCAACAAATTTCATACATTGTAATTGGTAGATAGCTTTTAAGCTCTCAATTTTAAAATATTAAATTCTTTTTCTATTTCTTTTCCCTTGCAATTTATATTTTGAAGAAATAGAATCATTTGTTTGACTTCACAAAGTTTGAATTTCTCTCATTCTTTGTTTGAATTTCTCTGATTCTTGTGTTTTCTGAAACATGGGAATTAAATCTATGAGCCTGATCATATTTAGGTTATATTTTCTTGCAAAAATACTTTAGAGATAGTTTTGTGCGTTTTCATCGGGAAACACTGTTGCTTCTCTTTCAAATCTCTTAATGATCTAAATACATTAATTCATTAAGGACTGTAAAATGGCGATACCCTATATCTTTTTCACTTCTTAGCTAGAACAAAATTATAAGGAGAAACTTCTCAAGACATATTTGGTTACCCTAGGATACAGTTGGTATAGGAAAAGGTGGATAAGTGCTTAATTCTTGTCAAATAATGAATTGATGTGTTTGCATCTTCCAAATTACTTTCCTATTTTTTTCTTTTTTCCCCTTTCTGTTTTATTATTATGGTTTTAAAGAACCTCAATGACTGCTGGATTGAATCACATTTTATGTATTTTAATTCTTTGGCCAGTGGGAGATGCTTCAAGTTGGCTATTGTCCTTTTAATTGCTCCCCTCCCCCCAGCCCTGTCTTCGATGTCTTCTTTTTCTTTATGGTTGCCAGGATGTGCTAGTCTTACCTTCTACATTTTCTTTCCCTGAACAGGAATAAGATCCTTCTTAAAGGACACTGATTTCTATGCATGGAAAATTATATTTTAAGACTACAGTTTGAGTACCTGTGTCTTATGAAACTAGGCTCATTCTAGTTTCTGGGCATTTTCAGTGGAATAACTTAATAAGTTCATTTATGATCTTGGAATTCAAGTTTAGTAGCAACTGAATTAGAATTGTATATAGCCTCATTGATCTTGTATGTGTATCAACCAAGTTGACAATTTATGTTCACAAAGACACCAATATAATTATTCATTGTCTCTATTCTATAATACACATATAATACTATCACTACTACCAGAAAAAACTATCAGAAAAAGTCTTCACTACTTCCAACAACACAATCACACAAAAAACTTTGAGATTATTTTTTCAATCTTTTTATATTTAAAAAATATCTAGGAATATACAGTTAAATTTTGTGTTTGGTCACTTGAAATAGTTATTTTTGGTTAGGCCAGCAATCCAATAAATAATGTAAATGTTTAAAATTTAGCTTCACGTGTCAAGCTATTTCTGTGTCATTTTAATTTCTCATCATATTTGTTTACAATATTTTCATTATTTTAAAGACAAACTCACAAATTGTAGTAGCCAGTCGCCAAAGCGGCACTCACAGATCTTTGCCTCCTGGTATGCATGCCTTTGTACCTTTTCCTCTCACAAAATCAGTATGACCAATGATGCACTTTGGGAGTGAAGATGTGTGATTCCTAAGGATCAGTCATAAGAAACATTGTGGCTTTATTCTTCTTCTTTTGAATCACACAGGGGGGAAACCAGCCACCATGTCTAATGTAGTACTCAATTTTTTAAAAAATATTTTTTTTATTGATTTCAGAGAAGAAATGACAGGGAGAGAGAGATAGAAACATCAATGATTAGAGAGAATCATTGATCAGTTGCCTAATGCCTGCCCCCTACTGGGGACTCAGCCCACAACCCAGGCATGTGCCCTGACCAGGAATCCAACCATGACCTCCTGGTTCATAGGTCCATGCTCAATCACTGAGCTACTCCATCTGGGCTATTTCTCAATATTTTATTAAAAGGGGCATCCTTAGAGCCCACATGAGTGTTCAGTGTGCAATTGTGCATGAATCTACTTCCAAATCCATGTCTTCTGAAGCCTTTAGATTCCTTCTATATTATACTGAAGAAAATCAACTCTATTGCCCTGGCAAATGTGACTCAGTTGATTTGGCATCATCCCTTGCATGGAAAGGTTGCCAGTTTAATTGCCTGCCAGGGCACATGCGCAGGCTGCTGGCTCCATCACCGGGGGCATGTGCAGAAGGCAGCTGATCCATG
The DNA here is from genome assembly GCF_963259705.1 of Myotis daubentonii. Lineage (NCBI taxonomy): Eukaryota > Metazoa > Chordata > Mammalia > Chiroptera > Vespertilionidae > Myotis > Myotis daubentonii. The sequence continues at coordinate 168,156,920 of NC_081840.1, read as the reverse complement.
TTCTACTCTCACATCAATGTTTCTCTCTCTTTCTCCCTTTCCTTTCCTTTCTATCTAAAAATCAATAAAAACCTTTAAAAAATCAACTTCATTGATAATAGGTGTTCTCAAGTTAATATTTTAGTTTAAAGCAAGCTCCTAGAGCTGCTTATACTGCTGCAGCTACCACATTAAATCCAGCCTCTGTGATACATGCATCCATATCAGACATTGGGTACAATAAAAATTACATTCTGTCCTCTATGGTTTAACACTCTTAAAATTCATGCCACATATGTTTCCCAAAGTTTCTGGTGATATAAATTGACAAAACATTGCAAATGTTCCAGAGTCTAAACTATTCTTCTTTGTTAGACTTCACTCTTGTTTTCCCCAAGCCTGCTGAGATCTGACACTAAATATAGATTACACGCAATAATGAATGGTTTGGGTGGGTCTTGAGGTGCACAGCTTGTGCTGATAGTGAATCAGTAAGTTGATAACATTGTGTTCAAGCATGGCAGAGCTAGTTTTCTCAGACGTGGAGAAGGGCAAGCTTTTGCTGGTAAAGAAGACTTAGGAAAACTAGGGGTTTCAGGATGCTCAGCATTATTCACATTCACCCAGGTGTTCTCTTTCCAAATCTCGGGGTCCCAATTTTTCCCAATCAATGCTCTTCTAGTTGGTGAATCTGTAAGTTCACCTTACATTTTACTTCTTCAGGCTGTGCAATTAAATGTTGGGTCTTATTTTTAGCAGGCTTGGCTCTAAGGCTATAAGGAATAGTGATTCCATTGTCTGCCATAGGAGCTCTCTGGCTCCTTGTGACTTCAATGGGAGTTTAAAGCCCCAATCTTGTCATCTTTTTGTAAAGATCTTCAATGCAATAAGAAATAGTCTTCCATCCTCCCAGCTCTTAAAGTTATCATTACCACCACTTTACAGTTGTAAAGTGCAACAACTACTTTATCTGTCCTGGTACTTAACAGGCACTTTGTCACGAGTAGCTGCTTATAACTTAATTGACCATGATGCCTTCAGATGCTATGGGTTGCTAGGATTCTATTTCACATTGGCATGGAATCTAGCCAGCCCTCAAAAACATTGCCAACCCACCAAAGAATTTTCTCAGTTAGGATCTATACAGCAATAGAACAACCAAACTATGTATTTCAACAGAGGGAATTGAATATATGAATTGATTTCACAGGTGCTGAAAATCTGAATGAGCCAACAGGGAATACTGGAGTCAGATGGTAATGACTGTGCAGAAAAGCTACCACATTTAGACCTGGTAAAACAGAGGGAAGGAGTATGGGCTATCAATACCGAGAAGCTTACGTGAAAGTATCACATAGCTGTACACAGAATTTCCTGTCGGAGGCCTGTCCAACACCAAGGATAATGGTGAGCTGCCTGGGACAATGGAGTAGTGCAGTTGGAGGCTAGAAGCAAGGTTCTCTGCTGTGGTGCAATGTCCTGATAGGGCATTACTATTAGGAACAGTGTGGAGGCAGGGAAAGAATGAATTCATTCTCCTTTGCTCTGCCTTGAAGTCCTGCTATAGTAGCTCCTACTATTGGCAGAACCTAATGGGATGCCTGTTGGCAAATAGCATGCAAATTCCTGCTCCAGTATCACAGAATATAGAGGATATGTCTGAACCTGAGGGTTAGTAGGCAACTGACCAGCACACCTATTACTCGGTTTTCTGTTCTCTCAATAGAGAGGGATATGTTGTCCAGCTTCACATCTTTGGGGCACCCTTCTCTGTGTTAACAGTAGCTGTTCAATAATATAGGTGTGTGTCCTGTGAGATCAGTGTCATCTGCTTCTCTCACTTTTATGTGGAACTTATTTTACCTTTGCCCCAGTGTCTCCTTCCTGTTCAATTAAGTTTATCTTCCAGTGGTTCCTTTTCAGGGTGGACTGAGTTCTGAAAAGCAGTTATAGTTGGTTGGTTTTTAGAGCTTATAGGACCCAGAAGGCAATGTTCTGACCACCTATTCCTATGCCTCCTTTATTCACCTGTGAGCCGGAGCCTACATAGTCTCTTCAGGTTTCAGTGGGTGTTCTCAATTGTCCTGCTGAACTTTACATGCAGGTCGAAGACCCATTTGTGGATGAGCACTTGTTGACAGTTCATTTCTTGGAGTCTCTGGGCCATTGTAAGTCTCTTTGCCTCTTTCTGTGTCCTCCAGAATGGTTGCTTCTATCCACAGGTCTTTCAGCAATTGCACCCACTTTGACACTTTAACCACAGGGCCTAACTGGCCAGGGCAAAACATTTATTCTTAGAGAATAATGCGTTAGCTCTGAAGTTTTCCTAGATCCCTGCATCAGTTTGGGAAAGTTTTCTTGTATTTCTAGTTTATTGAGTATTTTTAGTTAAGAATGGGTGTGAGCGTTTGTCAATATATATCACTAGAGGCCTGTTGCACAAAATTCGTGCACTGGTAGGGCTGATCAGGGCCTTCCAGTTGCTGGCCAGGGCCTTACCTCTGGCTGCCGGCCAGGGTGTACTTTCCCCAGCTGCTGGCTGCCAGCCAAGACCTTCCTTTTCTGTGCCGCCCCCTCATGGTCAGTGCACGTCATAGCGAGCGATCGAACTCCCAGTTGGTCGAACTCCCAAGGGCACAGTTTGTATATATATATATGTCTATTGAGATGATAATGTGTATTTTGTTGATTGCTTTTTGCATGTGAAATCAACCTTTCATTACTGGGTTGAATCTCTGTTGATAATGGTATATAATCTTTTTTTATATGTTTTTGAACTTGGTTTATCAGTATTTTATTGAAGTTTCTGCCTATACTGATAAAAAATATCAATGTGTAGGTTTTTTTATTTGTTTACTTGTTTTTGTTTATTGCTTTGGTAATCTTGTTTTGCTATCATAGAAATACTAACTTCCTAGAATGAGCAGAAAAGTATTCTATCCTTATCTACTTATGGAAGAGCTTATGAAAAATTAATCATAGTTATTAAAGTGTCTGGCAAAAGTAACCAGTGAACCATGGGTTTTTTTAAGTAAAAAGTTTTTTTTGATTATTAATTCATTCTTTTTTACTTCAAATAGATAGATTCATATTTTCTATTTTTTCTTGAGTCAGATTCATAGTTTGGGTCTTTCTAGGCACATATCCTTTTTATCTATGTTACCTATTTTGGTGGCATACAATTGTTCATTGTATTCCTTATAATATTTTTTTATTTCTCTAAGATTGGTTGTGATGTGCCCTCTTTAATTTCTGATTTTCTTAATTTGAATTTTTTTCTTCCCTTTGTCTAGTTAAAGTTTACTAATTTCGCTCATCTTCTTGATAACCAATATTTGGTCTTGTTAATTTTTCTTTATTATTGTTCTATTCTCTATTTCATTAATTTCCTGTCTATTTTTTATTTATTTGCTTGTGGTTGTTTTTTGTTTGTTTTTATTAGTCTTATCTTAGTGGTTCTGATTTTATTGGAGAATTTAAAAATGACTTTGAAGCCACTGCCATTTTGCCTAGGGCTAGTATAGGAAATTTTAAAACTACAGAAAAAGAAATGTTTGTTGATATATGGCTTCCAGTCATATAAACTTTTTAATAAATTTTTTTGAGTAAAAAAATATGATGCTGTTGACCCATCATTAAAATTATGCAATTTCTTTAGCTATTACTTATAAAATTAATAACCATTTTGAAGAAGTCAGATTGATCAGTTAAAAATTATTTAATTTCCAAATTTTGTAGACCTGAGTTAGCTAATAATTAAGCCAGATTCTGCATATATATATATATATATATATATATATATATATATATACACACACACACATATATGTGCATATGTGTATACATTTATATATTTGCATATGTATATAATTATTTTATAAACATTACATATGTATACTATCCTATATAATAAAAGGCTAATATGCAAATTACCGAACAGCAGAATGACCGGTCGCTATGATGCGCACTGACCACCAGGGAGCAGATGCTCAATGCAGGAGCTGCTCCCTGGTGGTCAGTGCTCTCCCACAGGGGGAGCGCTGCTCAGCCAGAAGCTGGGCTCATGGCTGGCAAGCTCCGTGGCAGTGGCAGTGGCAGTGGCAGTGGCGGGAGCCTCTCCCACCTCCACAGCAGGTCTAAGGATGTCCTACTGACAGCTGAGGCCTGCTCCCCTAAGCCATCAGTCAGACATCCTGCAAGGGCTCCTGGATTGCGAGAGGGTGCAGGCTGGGCTGAGGGACCCCCTTCCAGTGCACAAATTTTGTGCACCGGGCCTCTAGTATACCTATATATGTCTATAATTTATATTCACATACATATATTTCTATATTTATAAACATGTATGCATATTTAATATGTATATACTTTATGTGCATTTACACACACATTAAATACATATGTATATATACATGTATTTATCTATACTAATAAAAGGGTAATATGCTAATTAGACTGGGTCAACTGGCCATCTTCTGGACATCTGACTTCCTTCTCTAGACAAAGCCATAGTGGTGGGGCCACGGCAGTGGCAGTTAGGGGTGATCAGGCTGGCAGGGGAGAGCAGTTAGGGACGAGATCAGGCTGGCAGGGGGCTAGGGGCGATCAGACCGGCAGGGGAGGGCAGTTGGGGGAGACCAGGCCTGCAATGCACTACATCTATATACAATGTGCACATTTACTGCTGTCATGTCCCTTTCTTCTCCACACTTCCTTTCCTTGTAGTTTTATGTACATAAAAATATATTTATACACACTTTTTAAATAGTTTACATTATGATATGTATGCTATCTTTTAAATGAGACACTTGGCTCTGGGAAACTTGAATTTTCATAATATCACATAACGAAACTTTCAATTCTTAAACATGTATAATTAATAAAAATAAGAATGAACTTTAAAAACTATGGGGTATGTTTCAGACGCATTATTTCACAGAATTCTTACTATTCTGAAAATTGAGTATTATCTCCATATCAAAGAAACAGGCTCAGAGAGGTAAAGATCTTGTGCATAAGCATACAGCAAAGATTCAAACAAGGTTTGTAGAATTCCAAAACCATACTCTTTTTTTATTTATAGTTCTGTAATGTCTCTTCAGGATTAGATGTGAAATACTTTCAAATACATTTATGCCTCCACATGAGGAGCCTGCACTTTTCCATATTTAATGGGAGTAAACGGAAGAACATGGAGGTGAGCTGACTAGACTTATTTTGTCTGCCTGAAAAATCTAGGCATTTACATATATATATATATGTGATTTAAAATTTATATATGATTTAAAAATGTGGTGAAAAATAGAAAACTGACATTGTATCAACATATATTTCTGCAGAATTAAGTGGCTGGTATGCTTTATAGCTCTTTCAAATCACTAAGATTTGATTCTGTGTTCACAGGTTTCCTAATTCTGCTACAGTAAAATGGACACATGGCTCTCCAAAGAACAAGTCATTGATATTGACTTGTAAAGCCTTAGAACAGGTATAAATATCTCAGTTGCAATCATGAACAGAAACATGAAGAACTTAGTGATGAGTGACTTCTCCATTCTGGACATTCTGATATGATTGGTTATGGAGAGTCATGAATGATGTGAGTGATCACTAAATGGAATAGCCTCAAGGGAAAAAGACCTTTGTCTAAGAAGATGAGTGTAAGAAGAGGGTACAACATTCTATATGAATTATATTTAGGATTAGGAAGTTATATATGCGATCCTTCTATTGATATTCATGGGAACGCTGGGCTATTGGCGATCCTTAGGTAATGGAACTGCCTCAGGAGATAGCTGCTTAGTAAGAAGGGTTTTTTAAGTACTTTAGTTGACAGGACTTTTATCTCCTTAAGAACAGTACATTCACTGGGATTTCTGAAAGTCTTGAGGTCATTTGCATATCACAATTTTGTTATTTCCACCTCTCTCCAACCTATTATCCCATGTTGACCATTTTCAAAGAGAAAATAAATACTATATTCTAAATGTCAGTTACGTGAAATTGTAACAGATTGCTTCACACCTACATGTCTTTTGTTGTAGTGTAAAGGTTGCAGAATTTTACCAAGAGTAAACAAAAATGCATGAGCTCCAATTAGTGCAAACATATCCCTCTTAATGGAATGATGACTAATTTTGATGCCTGATTATGAAATTTGTTGAGTGTGTGAACTACTGCCATGTTCCTTTCTTCTCCACACTCCAAGCCACCACACTACTGCCCATGATTATCAACCAAGAGGCCTGAGGCTTTGTTTCTGATAGTTTGCTTCTGCTTTCCTCTCCTCTGGAGAGTTTGCCTGTGTGTCACATTTAGTGGACACTGAGGGACTCTTGTCCAATGTTAGACACAAGGCAACTCTCTTTGCTCCTTTTTGAGATTCAAACTAAACTTGTTAAAATGACCTTGTCTTCCTGTTCAGAACTCCCTTTGAATTCAGAGCATAATGAAAACTGTCAAAAGAGATCTTAGCCTTAAACTACTCCTCCTACCACCCATTTCCTCTCTTATTCTTCACGTTTTCTTCCTGAAATCCAACCCCTTCACGTATATACATGGCCCTCCTGGAATGTCCTGCTGTGTTTCCTGTTTGCTTCAGCCATTAAGTGAAGCATCAGGACCTTAAAAAACAAATAAATAAATATTTTCCTTTCTTGTTATTTTTTTTATATAGTGCAAGGTGGGATGGCTTCATCTTTTTATCTGGATTAGACCAAGTTAAAATAAAATGAAGATATAACTGCTTACAAGTGGTTGTGAATTTAAGGGAAACACTGTGCCATGCACTTTGCACACGTGTAAGTACGACTTTTAGCTTGCGGGCTAACTAGCTTGTCCATGACGAAGGAGGAAGACAGCAAACCAGACCAGAGCTCTGGATATTGTTGGACTACCTGTTGTTTTTCTATTTTTCATGAAGTGATTGAAGGAGAGCTTACGGAATAAGATGATGAGTAAATCCAGTAACGGTTTGTGACCTCAAGAAGTTTAGCATTAACTGCAGGACAGACCTGTTCTGAGTAGTCTCATAATTCAGTCAGTAAGATGAAAATTTAAGAAAATAAAATTCAAGTTTTCAGAGCAGATAATTTTTATTCCTACCACTATGTACACGCATACTAACTGAAGATGCTATTAAAAAGGTATTATTTTCTTTCTTTTTAACTTGATGTTTTCTTCCTTATGAGCTTGGATTTATAATTTCTGGCAGTGTGTGTGTGTGTGTGTGTTGTATGTGTGTGTCTGTGACCTTGGACTAATGTTTTCTTTTTCTTTCTTGTAGTTACACCAGTTGTAAAATGAGGATGGTAGTATCATGCTAAGATTAGCGAGGACCTTGACTAGATAAAGCCTGTCAAGTTTCTGTAGCTCTTGTCATTTGATGCAAGCACATTTGTAAATGACTAAAGATACAAAAATCAAGACTTTACTTGACTTATTTTAATTTGTATTATAAAACTTCATGTATGTTGGTATTTTGTCTTCCTGCAAAATACCATAGGACTCAGAACTATACTCAGGGTAAAATCTAAGACAAAGCCATTATTATACATCATGGGCAAGAGTTTTACGATGAATAAAATGTGAATATGAAATAAAGTTATTCACATTTTAAATGTGTTTGATGATTAAAAGAATAAAGGCATTTGGTAAAAGTAAAGAAGATATCCCACTGCTTTAATATATAAACTGCCATTATGTCTCTACAGCCTTCTTTCTTAAATGTTTCACATTCAAAGTCTTACAACCCAATTTAGTTGGAGGGACATTTTAACCACAATTTTCTCAAGAGAGTTATTTTCCTTTAAATTGTAGCTTTTACCCTTCATTGGATCACTGATTCTATTCCGTATCTATTAAAAGTGGTGACTTGTCTGCCCAGGAAAAAGTACAATGTCAGTCGAGGGTCTTCACTGAAAGCAGCTCTGGTTGGCTCAAGCAGAAACATGATTTACTAAAGGATTGTAAGTAGCTCACAGAATGTTTGGGTGGGACGGAGAATTAGGTTTTCAGGCCATGTAGTTCAGAACAATGCCCAAACATACTGCAGAATGCTGTTGCCCATCCAGGGCTGGTATCAACAACACTGGATGCTACTGCAGGAAACTTGATTTTTACTCTTTTTGGAAACTAGTTCCTGTTGATAATACCTTTGCCACAAAGTTTTGAGGCCTCATGGGAATGAGCATCATGGTAAGTGCACAGTTAGAGTCAAATAGGCTGAGCCTATCAGTGCCTAGATAGCAAGACAAGGGGAAAGAAGCGTAGTCCTGCCCTAGCTGGTTTGGCTCCATGGATAGAGCATTGCCCTGCAGAGTGAGGGCCCCCAGTTCAATTCCAGTCAAGGGCACATGCCCCGTTTGTGGGCTTGATCCCCAGTAGGGGCGTGCAGGAGGCAGCCAATCAATGATTCTCTCTCATCATTGATGTTTTTCTCTCTCTCTTGCCTCTCCCTTCTTCTCTGAAATATATATGAAGCTAGTCCTTGGTTGGTTCATTGATTTAGCCAATATCGTCATGTAAGATCTGGGATGCTTATTGAGTACTAAGAAAATCATGAGGAATAACCCAAGATAATAGTTTGTGGGTTTTACAAAGTTCCTGAGAAGCCTGAAGATGACTCTGGCTGAGGCAAAGGGATTTTGTAAGAATTTTCTCTGGAAGTATCTGATGCTTTTGGCAAAAGCTATAGCACTGCTGTGGGTAATGAGCTATGGTTGAGTCAATAAAAATCAGTGGTATCACCCATGTCATAACAAATAATGGGAAATCCCAAGAAACAGGTAGGAAAAAGCTCACAAAGTGGTGATGTGAAAATAATGTCCAATATGGAATTAAACAGTGACTTAACCAAGAAAGAAAAATTACAATGAGGCAAAATTTGAAATAGGCATATACATATAAATTTAGTCTCAAAAGCCAAGTAATGCGTAAACACTGTATGAGTCCATTTGGGCTGAAAAACTACAAACTACTGATTGGGTGGCTTAAATGACAGAACTTTATTTCTCATATTTCTGGAGGCTGGATGTCATAGATCATGCTCCAGAAGGGTACAGTTTTTAAACTTTATTACTGCTTTCTAGGCTCTGACCCAAATACAACCACATTGGGGGTTAGGGCTTCAACATAAGAATTCTGAGAGGACACAATTAAGTCTACTGCAAACATTTAGTATATTTTATGCAATATTGTTGATATTTTATGATGTTAGGAATTTTTGGGCTAAGCATTTTTAACCCAATTACATGTCATTGTGAGGAATACTAGAGCAATATCTATTTTTTGATATATGATCAAATATGTATTACATTTTTTGACATTAAATAATTTTTCTTTCAATTACAGTTGACATAGAATATTCTTTAGCTTCAGGTGTACAGCCCAGTGACTAGGCATAATATAACTTATAAGTCAGCAGTTCTCAACCTGTGGGTCGCGATCCCTTTGGGGGTCGAACGACCCTTTCACAGGGGTTGCCTAAGACCATCAGAAAACACATATATAATTACATATTGTTTTTGTGATTAATCACTATGCTTTAATTATGTTCAATTTGTAACAATGAAAATACATCCTGCATATCAGATATTTACATTACGATTCATAACAGTAGCAAAATTACAGTTATGAAGTAGCAACGAAAATAATTTTATAGTTGGGGTCACCACAACATGAGGAACTGTATTAAAGGGTCGTGGCATTAGGAAGGTTGAGAACCACTCTATTAAGTGATAACCCTGATAAATCTAGTACCCATTTGACACCATGCACAGTAATTACAATATTAGTGACTATATTCCATATGCTGTACTTTACATCCTTGTGACTAGTCTGTATCAATTTGTACGTCTCCATCCTTTCACCTTCTTCACCCACCCTCTCAACCTCCACCAATCTGACTATCATCAGATTGTTCTCTGTATTTATGAATCTGTTTCTGTCTGCTTTTTTTTACTATTTTTTTAAATTTCCACATAAAAGTGAAATCATATGGCATTTGTCTTCCTCTGTCTGACTTATTTTACTCAGGACAAAACTCTCTAGGTCCATCCTTGTTGTTGCAGATGACAATATTTCATTCGTTCTTATAGGTGAATAATTTTCCTTTGTATATATGCACCACTTCTTTATCCATTCATCTACTAATAGACACTTAGCTTGCTTCCATATTTTGGCTATTGTAAATAATGCTGCAATGAACATATGGATGTATATGTCTCTTTTTTTGGCTTTGTTTTGTTAATCCTCACCTTAGGATATTTTTCCATTATTTTTCAGAGAGTGGAAGGGAATAAAGGAGGATGGGGGGAGAGAGAAACATGGATGTGAGAGAGACACATCCACTGGTTGCCTCCCAAACATGCCCCAGCTGGGAGCAGGGAGTGAACCCACAACCCAGGTACATACTCTTGACCAGAAATCAAACCTAAGTCCCTTCTGTGCGCAATTGGTGCTCTAACCATTGAGAACACAGGCGAAGGCATGTCTTTTCCATGTAATGCTTTGATCTTCTTCAGAAGTGGAATTGCTGGGTCGTTCTTTGTTTCTTGTTGTATAGCCTTTGTTTTAAGTAATGCTACCCCAGCTTTTTTTATTGTTTCCATTTTAATTAAATATACTTCTCTACCCCTTTATTTTCAGTCTCGGTGTCCTTTCAATCTAAAGTGGGTCTCTTGTTGACAGTGTATCTGAGGGTCTTGTTTAGTTATTCATTCAGCCACCATATGTCTTTGGATTGGTGCATTTAATCCATTTGCATTTAAAGTAATTATTAATAGATTTATATTTATTGCCATTTTATTATTCATTTTCATATTACACATATTTTGTCTTCTCCTTAAAGAAGGCCCTTTAATATTTTTTGTAATACTGGTTTGGTGGTAATGAACTCCTTTAGCTTTTTCTTGTTGGGGAAGCTCTTTATCTGTCCTTTGATTCTAAATGATAGCTTTACTGAGTAGAGTATTGGCTAGAAGACCATAAGATTAAAGGACCTCAGATGTAGTTTCTTTAGGCGTTTTAAAATTTTAAAATTTGGATTCTGCATTGAAATAGCAAAAAGGTATAATTCAATATTAAAAATAAATTAAAAATCAACCAAGTAAATATGCAAACAAAAACCATGCCATTATTCATCAGAGGTTGCAAACCAGAGCATTGATTTTAACAATCATGTCAATCTTAGAGTATAAATTTGTCATCTTCTACAATAGTACTTTTCTATTTTAAATTATAATGAATCCATATCATTTATCCTCCCCCAACCTAGTTTAGAGTGTACAATTTGAACCAAGTTTCATTTGTCTGATAATATTTTAAGTAATACATATTATTTAGATATCCTCAAAGGTTGGTAAGTGTTCCTTATTTGCCTGTGGCTAGGGCCACAGGGATTGTCGACTGAATCTATTTCTTTCCTTAAAGTGACACTTTTCCCTATTTAGAGTAAAAAACCCCACTGTGAAACCTGATTTCACTAAGCGATTTATTTGCTTACTTCATGGACATGTTTATAATGAAACATTTTTTAACTAGCGCAGGTTTTGTTTATGAGATATGATGAGCATATAATTAAATTGGTAAAGAGACAGACAAAGCAAGTTTTCTAAGAGACCATAAATATGTTGACTAAATGAACATTTTACACTTGATAACAATGCATTTATAGTTTTGTAAAATAATAAATATTTTTAGTGGTAATTTTAAATCAGATATACTTGTATTTATTTTTTGGAGGAAGGTGTTTGGAATAATAAAGTGAACTCATATATTTTATTCCTACTCTGTTTTCCTTAATTATTTTACCTTAAAAATCCACATTAATGGTTTATTTGGCTTTCTGTTTAGACAACTAATAATCTTTTCATATCATAGTAGCATTTACTAATTTTCAATAAAAAGGAAACTTTTTAATAAAACATGAACCTAACAATATTCTGGATCAGGCTTTGGGTTCTGTTACTAAGGTATACAACCAATTGGAAGATAATAAACTTAAGCAAATACTAGTTGAATTTTAAATATATTTTATCTTTATTAAAGTGTATACTAACAGTATTTTAATTTATAAGATTATTTTAACTTATTAAAAACTGTACAAGGTAGAATTGACATAGAAAGATATAAAAGTTTAATTTTGTTGTGTTTCAATAATTTAGGAAATTTTCTAGATATTCATCCTACTAATGTGATTTAGATTTTACAATAAACCTCTAAAAGTGAATGTTTGTGGTGTCTTTCCATCGTTCTAATATTCATTTTTGTTGAGATATTTGAGAGACATAATAAATAGTATCCAAAGGATGTCTATGCCTAATCTCTGGAAGTTGTGGATATATTACATTTTATGACAAAGGAAAATTAAAATAGCAGATAGAATTAATGTTGTTAATCAGCTCACTTTAAGATAGGGAGCTTTCCCCAGATTATTTGATTAATTACATAAGCAATGTAATTACAAAGCTTTTTAAATATTGAGGGACCTAGAAAAGGTTGGGGTGACTCAATCTGATCGCTTGACCCACCCTTACTGGCTTTGAAAGTGGAGAAGGGGCCAAAGAATGCTGGTGGCCTCTAGAAGCCAGAGAAGAATTTAGGAAACTGATTCTTTGTAGAACCACTGTGCTGACACTGTGCCAGCCAGGAGTTACTCTCGGTGCCTAGAGGCAGCCCTCAGGTCCTAGTTACTTGGTCCTCTCATGACATTACAACTTTTTCTTTAATCTTTCCAGGCTATTACAACATGTCATATGTAATGTAACCTAATCATGGAAGAGATTATCCCCTCATACCCATACATCCTGCTACACTCAAGAGGAATGCATATACAGGTTGAATACACCAGGAGACAGGAATCTTGAAATTCTGTCTACCACACTCTAGGTCTCTCTTTTTCTCTCTCCACATACACACATACATACACAGTACTTTGTCAATGTAGACATATCAACTTCATATAGTATTTAATTTTTTTTGCCATTTTACTCACAGTAATTCTCTGTTTTAATGACAAGATCCCATCTGAGTCATAAAAACACCATGAAAGACCCTGGCCAGGTGGCTCAGTTGGGTGGAGAGTCCTCTTGTGCACCAAAAGGATGCAAGTTTGGTTCTCGGTCAGGGCACAAACACAGGTTTTGGGTTTGATCACCCGTCAGGGAGCTTGTGGAAGGCAAGTGATCAATGATTCTTTCTTCTCTCTCTCTTTTTTTCTCTCTCTTCCTTCCTCTTTCTAAACATATCTTCAGGCAAGGAAAAACAAACAAATAAACAAATAAAAAACATCATGAAGAAGATAAAGAGGATTAATTTCTCTGTGCATCCTTTCTCTTATGGCGTTCAGTTGCACATCCGCTATAACCAAAACCCCACAATTACTGACACTAACATTTCAGATAATCTCTTTTAATATTTATTTACATTAAACTTTTAATTTATGAGATTTAAGTAAAAATTAATGCACAGCTCTGCATTTATGGTGACAGAAATATCTGAAAAATTTTCACTGATCTAGCACTTTATATTCTCAATGAGTCAAGTGATTAATTAAATCATAACTCTCCTATGAAAAATGATTGGGCATTTTTATAAATAAGAAATATTACAGCTAAGAACTTAAATCAAGTCATTCTGATTATCCAGTAATACATGCTCCTCAAATTAAAAATGTCTAATACACAAAAATATTGAAACATTTTCACTGAAAGATAACAATTGGTGTTATAAAATATATTTATTTCTACATAAATTTCTAAAAAGTATATGATACTTTTATAAGTAAAAAGGAGTTACAGACTATGTAAAATATTGTGTGTATGTACATGTGTGTATCAATTTTTTAAGTGCAGTTACAGACATGAATGGGAACTATGAAGCATTCGTTCAGAGCATGTATGATAGGCTCTCCTCCCCTGTGCCCAACCCAAAGTTTCCTGACCCAACTATATTGACTACAGACTAAAAATGAACCTCTTTAACATACTGTGAATGATTCATTTTTTTTTTAGGGAAACTTAAAATTTTCTAAAAATATAATAGTAAAAAGTGATATGTTTAATGTATTTAGTTGATATTTTAAGAAATAAACTGCCATTTAACTACATCTTACAATTTGTCTAGGACTGCAATAACTCTGTAGTGAAAAACCATCTCATCTTTCTGAAAGAAGCTTATATATTTAACTAAAAAGAGTCATTTTGTTATAATCTGGGACCCAGGCAACCATGCACTACAAATCCAATTTGGTTACAATATAAATAAATATCAATTTTATAAAAATCAGAAAGAAAAAAACGAAAGAGAAAAGTCACTAGAAATCACATTACTATCTCCCCACATACTACCGTTAATAAGGACAGATTTCCTTTTGGTTTTTATTCTTTCTTCCTGATGTGGCTGCCATATGGATCAAGTATATCTTGTGGGATACAATCACAAAGCATATTTATTCTTGTCTCCTCCTGCCTTTTTTCATTTATTCTGTTGACTAATTCTCCTCCTAGACCTAGTTCTTTTCCTGAATGGAATTTAGGGCAAGTCCCCAGGCTTATCTAGTCACTTTCAGATAATGAAATCTTCTCCAAACAGTACTTAATATTTTCAGTGCACTGTAATATTCAACATTTCAACTTAATTCAAAACATTTTCCTAGACCATGCCTGCGTGTAGGCTGGGCAGTGACAGGAGAGAGAGTGCTCTCTTCTCTTTTCCTGACTGAGGTCTTTGCCCCTCCTTCTTCATCTTGTCAATCACAGTGTCTGACCTCTGCAGGGGGAGGGAGGGTGAAGGAGGAGAGGAAGAGGGTCAGACACTCTATATTTTTTTATTGAAGGGAAAGGAGAGAGAGATAGAAACATCAATGATAAGAGAGAATCATTGATTGGCTGCCTCCAGCACGCCCCTCCCCCCCCCCCACTGGGAATCAAGCCCGCAATTTGGGCATGTGCCCTTCACTGGACTCGAACCTGGGACCCTTCAGTCCCTACACTCACGCTCTATCCACTGAGCCAAACCAACAAGGGCAACTCTTGACTAATACTGTTCAGAGTTGGAATGTGCTCTTTGGGCATGGAGATAGTTAAAAATGACTTTTCCTTCATGGGATACTTTCTTGGGCTCTGCATGGCCCCTTTGCCTCACTGGAGTTTTCAACTGCAGTTCCCTTGACTAGGCCATGGTCCATTTATCTTTCTTTTTTTTTTTTCTGCCTGGTTCTCAGTGTTCCTCCATCACATAAATGTTCTCTCCCTCTTGGGGGTCTCATTGGCCCTCTGGATGGCAATCTTAGGCAAAATCAGGACAAACCCACCAAGCTGTCTCTCACAAGAGGCCATATCGGGTCTCCTGTCAGGATAGTTCTGAGGAGACAGGCAGATCCCAATGCAGAAGTACTTTTCGCCTCAGCAGATTAACCTGTCAGAGAATTACTCACCCCCGGATTTCTCAAACTCATCCTGACATCTGTCCACCAGGTACGCCGACTGCAAGTGACAACTATTAAGTTCCTTGAGCAGTTTCATTATTGCCCTCTCTTTTTATTTGACATGAAGGAAGAATTTCATTAATTCTTCTTCCTGGCAGAGAAAGGTAGATGAACTGCATGTACATCAGAACCCCAAAGATTCTAGCCAACTCTGCTAATCTACTTCCCCTCTTGATGTATATGAGAAGGTTGAAAACAAAGGTTTTCCACAGGCTCCTTTTGCAAGTTCTAAAATATAGTCTCACACTTCATTTTGGGATATAACATCTATTTTCTTCATCCTCAGAAGAAGCTAAAAAAAAATATTTGGTTTTAACATTGTATTACATTAGCTTTAAAAAATGATAAACACTGTGCATATTAATGAATGTATAGTTTTCTTAGCAATCTTGTGATTCAATTATATATCCTGTTTTATTTAATTTTTACATTCTAAGCATTTTCCATCTTAGTACATATTATTTGAAAACATGATTTTAATGACTACATAATAGTTAATAATATAGATGCACTGTCAATTATTTAACCATTTTCCATTGTCAGGCATTTGCATAAAAATTGATTTTTAGGTATTACAATATAATAAGCACCTTTCTGCCAATTTTTCTTTCTAAAAGAGGTAATTTATATTCTCACCAGTATTGTTTAAACAAGTCCACTTTTGATAATCATTACCACATTTTTTTCAATGTTATAGGTAAAAATAGTACTTCATTGATTTGTCCATTTGTATTCATTTGTTTAAGTGACATTGAAATATTTTTGCATGAATATTGGTATTTGCCCTATATGAATTGCTCCATCTTTTAATAGATAGGTTTATTTTTTATTAGTTTTCTATATATATTTACTTTTAACATGTCATTTTTAGAAATTCTGATTGTAATCCCTTTTCCTTTCTTGTCTATTTATTTTTCACTTCTTTTGGTTTGAGGAAACTTTCTGCAACCAGGGGAGCAATGGGCAGCTGCAGCTCATCCCAGGCTAACCCCCTGAACCTATCTCCAAGGCCCCCTGTCCTCTGACTCCCAGTGAGCTAAAGCAGCCCAGCCTAGGGCTTTTTACTAGGGCCCTCCCTTCTTTTACTCTCCTAAGTTTTTGTGTGTTTGTTGTTGTTGTTGTTGCTGTTTTTGCTGCTGTCCATAAATTCTGGCTTGCATTTAAAAAATCCCCAAAAGATAATTAATAGACATCAACCTCAGTGTGAATCAGCTCTCAACATAATCTGATAAGGGTCCCTTAAAGCTTAGGGGATATCTGCAGGGGGGAGGGGAGGAGAGGAGGAAGGAAATGGCATGGGTGGGTGCCCTGGAAGGAGAGTGCACCAGGACCTTAATTTTTAGGGGTTTTAAAGGCTGGGCATTTAGGGGAGGTCTTAGGGGCAGATCAATAGAATATTCATTAGCTTTATGCTCATGTACCAAAATGAGATTTATTTTCTCAATTTGTCTGTACTTGGGTGTGGTTGGCAAATGGCACTAATTGGAATTCTGTAGTCTCCCTCCCTGAATAGTGGGTTTTAAACTATTTGCCCTCTGGTGGGGAGGAGAAGTGCAAACCATTTACTCTCTTTAAAAAATATATGTTTATTGATTTCAGAGAGGAAGAGAGAAGGAGAGATAGAAACATCAATGATGAGAATCATTGATCAACTGCTTCCTGCATAGCCCCTACAAGGGATTGAGTCTACAACCAGGGCATGTGCCTTGACCAGGAAGGGAACCATGACTTTTGGTTCATAGGCCAATGCTCAACTACTGAGCCATACTAGCCAAGCCAACCATTTACTCTAAAGTGTCATTGGTTTAGGGAAGATAAGATTTACTTGGTGACTGCAAACTGCTGTTTAATGATCTGTTTTAGTTTCCCTATTCTCATTGTTCTGGAATTTTCCTAGCTTTACTTTTCTCTAACCTTCCCCACTCAGACACTTCCACCCCAAAAATCTCTTAGGATTGATGAAGGAGGATGGTCTATCTTTAGTAACTGCTTCCTGTTGATGATAATGGCCAATGTCGGAGGGCATTGCTCAGTTGCTAGCTTCCCCAGCCTCCAGTCTGGAATATAGGAAAAGGGAAAAGCTAAGCCATTCCTCAAAAACTCAAGATCTATCTTCTTCTTCCCACCTTTCAGAGTCTTCTTATGTTATTTGCTCTACGGTTTTGTCCATAGTTTTACTTATACTTAATAGAAGAAATAGTTGTAAAAAGAGTCTATTCCATTTTGTCTGGAACTGGGACTCATGTTGCTCAAATCCAATTTACCCTCAATTATATTATTAGTGCCTCTAATGACTGATTTTAAAACAACTCACAAATACATGAATATTCACAAGTGTTATATTTCTACTTGGTATACATATTTATTTCTTAAAAATTTAACACCTAGTCAAGTTAAAGAATCCTAGTTGATATACAAATAATTATCTTTTACAGTAAAACTCTGCTTTATCAATTTGGTAACTGTCTTCACAGATAAGGAGTGATTTTCATTTAGGTAACTTTCCTTCCCAATGACAGTTAAAGTCTTAATACTAAAAATGAGACTCCAAAGTTGAAATTAATCCATTACAATATTTAATCTTTCAAATGCTTTAACAATTTGAAAGAAATGACAAGGATTATTCATGGCTTATTCTGCTAAGAGGATCTAATTATGTTTAATCATGTTCTACTAGAGTTAATATTGCATGTGGAATGAACGGACTTGTTTATCAGAAGAGTTTATGCCTGAGCCTACAAACATTTTCACATTGATTTTTTGCAAAGATGTTTAAGATACTTCAAGAGTATGTCCTTGAAACACATCCTTTTTAATGATTTTTTATATCTTTAAAAATTGCACATAAAGTTATAAAAGGGGCAACATAATCTATGTAATTTAAGGCTTAAACTAATACATTATTATGCAGACTTTTGAAATCTATTTAATATATTAGTAATTGCCTCCTAATAATGTACATAATTGCAGCTTTTAAATTTATAGTATTATTTAACATATGTACTGTTACATTGTTGACAAAGCAGTTTTAGGCTCTGATGTAATATAGAATTAATATCAAAAGGGATTTAATTAAATATTTTATAATAATGTTAAGTTCCAGAAGAAATATGTTGGTTATTTTGTTTGCCATACAACTTGAGAAAAATGTATATATTATGTATTTTGCAGATCATCTCAAAATTAGAATTTATGTGATCGGTAAAGCATATTTCTGTTACATAAGAATATTTATTGGCTATTGATTTTTATATTTTATTCATAGTATCTAACGTAATACTCCAAATGCACATATTTGAATTAATATGTTAGTTAAAATGAGTAATATTTGTAAAGTGTGCAACAGAAATTATAGGTGTGATGCTTTTTAATACTTTAATACTGGGGTTCATGGCATTTAGGCTAAAAGAGGTGGTATAGCACTGTGGCAAACAAGCTACTTTCTGAACTCAGCTCCGTGAATGACTTACTGCTCCTTCAAGCTATATGAGAAGGACATTAGTGTGTGACCACTCTCCTTCAAAGATATTAGAAATTATTGCCTAAAAAGCATTATCAATACCTGGGAAATGGCTATTTTTTTTAAAAAAAAATCTTTATTGTTAAGAGTTTTACAGATGTCCTTATGTTTTTCCCCCAATCGCCCCCTCCCACTCTGTTCCTGCCCTGCCCCAGGCCTTCACCACCTTATTGTCTGTGTCAAAAGGTAATGCTTATATGCATATAAATTCTTTAGTTAATCTCTTCCTGCTCCCCTTCACTCAGATTCATCACTCTAGTCCATGTTTCCATGCTTCTGGTTCTATTTTTTAAAATTTTATTTTCTTGTTTCAAGTATTACAAATAGTAATACATATGTCTCCTTTTTTCCCTATTGACCTCCCTTCTGCCTCCCCTACCCCCCAGCACATGCCCTCACTACTCCCCCGGTGTCTTGTGTCCATTGGTTATGCTTATATGCATGCATACAAATCCTGCTGTTGATCTCTTACCTCTCCTCAACCCCTCAACCCTCCCCTGCCTTCCCACTGTAGTTTGATAGTCTGTTCGATGCTTCTTTGCCTCTGTATCTATTTTTGTTCATCAGTTTATAATGTTCTTTTATTCCACAAATGAGTGAGATTATGTGGTATTTATCTTTCACTGACTGGCTTATTTCGCTTAGCATAATGTTCTCCAGTTCCATCCGTGCTGTTGCAAATGGTAAGAACTCCTTCTTTTTTGCCAGAGCGTAGTATTCCATTGTGTAGATGACCCAAGAACTCTAATGAATGAAATGAACTGATCAGTAAAATAGAACCAGGACCTTCAAGATGATGATCAGCAAGAAGGTGGAGAGGGAGAGTGTGTGAGAGAGTGAGGGAGTGATAGAGGAGTGTGTGGACGTGTGTGGATTTTGTCAAATGCCTTTTCTGCATCAATTGATATGATTATATGATTTTTTATCTCTCAATTTATTTATGTGATGTATCACGTTTATTGATTTGCAGATATTGTACCATCCTTGCATCCTGGGAATAAATCCCACTTGGTCATGGTGTATGACCTTTCTAATGTAATGCTGACTCTGATTTGCTAGAATTTTGTTGAGAATTTTAGAATCTATGTTCATGAGGGATATTGCCTGTAATTATCTTTCTTTGTAATGTCTTTATCTGGTTTGGGGATTAGGGTAATACTGGATTTCTAGAAAGAGCTTAGAATCAATTGTTGATAGATATGTATGTTGCCATTTTACCGTTCATATTTTTTATCTTTTCTCCTCCTCCTCCTCCCCTTCTTCCTCCTCCTCCTCCTCCTCCTCCTCCTCCTCCTCCTCCTCCTCCTCCTCCCCCTCCTCCTCTTCCTCCTTCTCCTCCAGCTCCTCCTCCTTCTTCTTCTTCTTCTTCTTCTTCTTCTTCTTCTTCTTCTTCTTCTTCTTCTTCTTCTTCTTCTTCTTCTTCTTCTTCTTCTTCTTCTTCTTCTTCTTCAAGAACTAGAAGCCCAGTGCATGAATTCTTGCACAGGTGTGGTCCGGTTGGCCTGCCCCCATTGGATCCAAACAGGGCTGGGGCCAGCCAAGGAGAAGGGGTCATGGGAGGTTGGGTGGGGCCAGATGGCCACAGTAGTGTGTGTCATAGTGACTGGTCATCCCGGTCATTACATCATTCCAGTTGCTTGGTTTTTATATATATAGAAACCCTTCAACTTTCATGTAATACTGGTTTAGTGGTGATGAACTCCTTTAGCTTTTTTGTTTGTGAACTCTTTACTTGACCTTCAATTCTAAATGAGAGCTGTGCTGGGGAGAGTAATCTTGGTTGCAGGTGTTGTTATTCATCATTTTGAATATTTCTTGTCACTCCCCACTGGCTTGCAAAGTTTCTGTTGAGAAATCAGCTGATGGTCATATGGGCATTCCTTTGTAGGTAACTAACTGCTTTTCTCTTGCTGATTTTCAGATTCTTTCTTTGTTTTTAGCCCTTGGCATTTTAATTATGATCTGTCTTGGTGTGGGCCTCTTTGGGTTCCTCTTGTTTGGGACTCTCTGCACTTCCTGGACTTGTAAGTCTATTTCTTTCACTAAGTAGGGGAAGTTTTCTGTCATTACTTCTTCAAATAGGTTTTCAATATCTTGCTCTCTCTCTATTCTCCTTCTGGCACCCTCATAACATGAATGTTGGTGTGCTTGAAGTTGTCCCAGAGGCTCCTTACACTGACTTCATATTTTTGGATTCTTTTTTCTCTTCACTCTTCTGATTTGATGTTTTTTGCTTCCTCATATTCCAAATCACTGACTTGATTCTCTGAATCCTCTACTACATTGTTGAATCCTGGTAAATTATTCTTTATTTCAGTTAGAATATGTTTAATTTCTGACTGGACCTTTTTTATGTCTTTGACATTCTCACTAAGATACTTTAAAGTCTCACTAAGTCCTATGAAGTTATAATTAAGTCCCTTAAAGCTTTCATTAAGATCCTTGAGTTTATAACCATTGTTTTGAACACTAATTTTCTTCCATTTTTTTCATTTGTAACATGTTTCTTTGTCTCTACTTTTGGCTGCTCCCCTGTGTTTGTTTCTATGTATTAGGTAGAGCTGCTATATCTTCTGAAATTGGTAGAGTGTATTTGTGTATTAGGTGTCCTGCAGGGTTCAGTGGCTCAGCTTCCCTAGTTACCTGAGCTGGGCACTCTAGTTGTGCCTCTGTGAGGGCTGTGTGCACAGTCTTGTTGTAGTTGGGACTTGATTGCTATTAGTGTCACTGGGAGGGATTGACCTCCAGGCCAATTGGCTAGTGAGGACTGGCTGTGACTACAGTGGAAGAGCAGCTGTGCAGTAGGCACCCTTATGGAGAAGGACTTGCTTCAGTGGGGCTTTGGTACTCACTGAGTCTGCCCTTAGAGTGTGTCGCTCATGGATGTGTATAGTTGTAATCTGGTATGGTCTGAAACTGTCCACCAGATTCACTGTCTCTGAGGCCTCCCAGGAGATGCAAAGTCAGATACAGCCTCGGGCCACCTGGCAGGAGCTACAGAGAGGTCTGCAGATGGCTGCTACTTGTATTGTGCTTGTGAAATGTCCAGGTGAGGCCAAGCTGGGAAGCAAGGCAGGCTAGTGCTAGTGTCTGGTATTGGGCCTTGCTGATGCCATCTGCTGCTTATTTAAGCAATTTTAGAAAAGTCTGAAGCATGAGCCAGGATAGGTCATTCATATGGAAAAGCTGCTTCTAACAACTTGGGTGGGGCTGCAAATTGGATGGGGTGGGGTCTCAGGGAATCACTAAGGCAGAGTGAACAGTGTCAGCCAGGCTAATGGAAACTCAGATATGGCTACGATAAGGGAGGTCCCAGCACAGGAACAATGAGCCTTGTGAGCACCCCCATCTGGGAGAAAGCTGCCCCAGAGTTCCTGCCCTGATGCCAGAAAATCTAGTTCCTTCTCATATATCCCTGAACTCCCCAAAGCCACCACCCCAGCACCAGCGCTCAGAGAGAGTGGAACCATGTAAGTTCCTGCACCTGACCTTTAAGAGGAGCTGCCTGGGTCTCCAGTAGCTGCAATGTCACTCAGCCACAATCCCTGCTAGTTTTTACGACCTGAATTTACAGAGACTTCTTTTACCAGCTCTGGATCCTTGGGCAGAGGGTCCGGTGTGGGGCTGGGACCCCTTGCTCCTCACAGTAGGCCTCCATGGCCACGATATCGCCCCTGATTAAAAACACACCACATGTGGGCATTGGACCAGCCCATTCCATGGGTCTGCCCCTCCCACTGATCTACTGGTCTCAGTGTGCTTTTTTCCTTACTTCTCTAGTTGTAGGACTTACACTCATCCAGATTTCAGACAGTTCTGAATGATGGTTGTTTTGTATTTTAATTATAATTTTGATGTGGGTATGGGATACAGTGAGTGCTGGAGTTTCCTTTAGCCTCAATCTTGGTTCTCAGAAATGTCTATTTTGAAATCTAAGGAATTCTGTTCTCAAGTAATTTTGTCTCCTAAGGGAAAAGGAAATACATATCCTCATATCCAAAATACTCTTCAATGATCAAGTCACCATATGTAGAAGCAGAGATGTTACAATTCTATGTCCTTAGCAATAATGAGGTTGGAGATATAGCAAAACCGTCTCTAGAGATATTGTGTGGGATATTTCAGTATGTAAATGATATAAAACTCCCTATCTTCTCAACAACAGACTACATTTGCATATTTTCCCTCATGAACCCTGTGTTTGGAGAAATTTTCTCTACCAAATCTCCAGATTAATTTGCAGTCATTTATTTATGAAAGAAATACTGTTGATTGCCTGCTATAAATCAAGCATGATTTTGTATCTTGTAGACACAATTAACATCCTGTAGCTTAAAATATTTCCCTATTTCATAGTAATCAAAGACATAGGCAAATTTCTGATAGCTTCTGATCCTTAGGTAAAAACCAAGGCTATTATACTGGCTTGTTATAACACCAGACAAAAGTAAAATATCTTGGTACTTTGCTTTTCTTCTTTAGCTTGTATATCCTGTTTCTAAATTTAGAAAATAGCCCAACAGCCTTTTATTAATAACTGCAGGCACCTAAGGGTACAGAGAATTCCTCTGGGAGCAGTTGTCTTATAGCTTGAAACTCTGCTGATTTAAACACTAAGATCAAATGTCAGAAGTTTACTAGGATCTTTATTAAATTCTCTATTTGGTTAATTATATAGTTCCTGTATATATAGTGAGCATTATTAGGAATGAAATTATCTACATCTCTAAAAATTGCTCATATCTCTCATAGCTTCTCTTACTATTTTTCATTGTATTCTGAATTTTTAATGATATTCCTACTCCTTATAATTTTTAAAAATCCGGTTCACATAAGAATTACATGCATGATATTAGTGTAGCATGAGATTCTCATGGTACAAACTGTGTGTGTGTGTGTGTGTGTGTGTGTGTATGAGGGAATTAATGAAAATTTGACAAAACTCTATCTTTATATTTCTTAATAAGCATGTTCTTTGCTTAACGCCTCTTGACCTATATTTATGTCACTGTCATGAAAAATTGGTTATATAATTTAAGTGTTATATATAATAAAACAGTAGTGGCCTTCAACATTGTATAGCCTATCCTCTTTTTTGCAAATATTTTCAGACTTCTATCTTTATTCCTGTTTTACTTATCTTTTTATTGTATTGAGCCAGTTACTTAAGAAATATAATTTTGATGGATCACTTTCCCATGTATTGTCTCAGTGGTCTGTGCGAGGCTAAACTTGGGTTAACCCTTGATAATCATGCCCTTGTGAGTATCCTGCCATATCAACTCCAGGCATGGCCATGTGACTATCTCTGGCTAATGCAACATTAACATTAGACATTAATCTATATTCTTAAAATATTGTTCATGGATTCCAGATACCATGATTTATGAGGAATGCCAAGTAGCATTGTGGAATGGTTCACATGAAGGAAAACTGGGTTCCTGACTGTCATTTCAGATGTCTACCATGTGAATTAAGCCATTTGGACCTCTTTTGTCCAGGAGTCTACCTGATGCTACATTGTAGGAAGAAAAAATTCTCCACCACTGAAGAAGAGACCAGAACAGAAAGTTTTGATACTTTTTAGACAAAGAAATAATAAATTTGTGAAAAAATAATAAAACAAAGTGGTTTTAGATAGGGGCAGCAAATTGTGGGGAAGTGACTAGAAGATATATCAGGGGGGTGAAATACTAGAAGAAGATAAGGATTATTTTGTAAGTTGGTAGAAACTCATTTCAGCATGGACTCCTAGTTTCAAGTAATAAGGATGTTCTTTCTTCCTAGTACAGGAAGACCACCTTCTCATAAGAACTTATGGCATGTTTTAGGGTAGAAAGGTTAAACCAGAGAGCATTTCTAAATTATCTTCAGCTCGAAATAATTAACATGACAAAGCAGCATATTTTGGGATGGCATGTCCTGAACTCCTTCAACATGAAGCAAAGGAAATTCATGGTCAATGCACTAACCCACATAACCATTACTATTAAGGTTCAGAATTGTTTGTTACACATCAATATATAGCAAAACATGGCATGGTATTCTCCCCCCCCTTTTTTTTTTCCATAGCTAGATTTAACTCCTCAGAGCATCTGTGTCAGGCTATCTACTCAACAACTGTATTTGCAAATACAATCTATATTTAAAAAAAATGAAAAAGAAATGGCTTATTCCTGAAGGAGCTTATAATCTAGTAGGAAAGCTATGACATTTATAACTAAGTTTGAGACTGAAAGTGATAGGTTTCTTCAGAGTTTCAGAAGTAAAGTATTATGTGGTTGAGTTGAGGATGAGTGGAAATGTCACAGAGGTATTTGGTGGCCATGAAAATACATCACTCAGATATTGTGTTGAGAGGAGAATAGTTGACCTTGAGTGCTAGCAGCTGACCCTCTTGCCCCACACCTGTCATCCACCCTTTCCATTAGCTCTAAACAGCCAATGACTGAGCATGATGATGGTACTAGTTCTGGCCCATTCTTTTGAGATGTGCAATTCCTCAAATGGGAAACTTTGCATTGAAGATTTCAGATTGGCTTAGCTAAAACTTTCATAAAATTGTACTGCATGATTCAATTATTGCCTCATGCTCCTTTCTTCTACCTTTCCTTCACATGTTTCAGACTTGTATGTCCTTGCCTTCTTCTCCCTTGTCTTTAGTTTCCACAGGAACTTCTTGCAAAATATTTTTTTCTTACATATCTAATCAAATTTTTGAATTTGTTTCTCAAAGAAGCTGAATTAACACACCATGTGTTTTGGGCCTCAAAGACAGGATTTGAACACCTTAAAGAATTACATTCAAGGTGATAAAAATAATGTGCAAAGTGTCTACAGAGAGGGAAATCTTGATGATTCATATACAGAACAAAATTTGACAAGATGCTAATGAATAGGAAGTAGAATCAAAGGAATAAGGTAAGTAAAGTAGGGTATGTTTTTAAATGAAATGCAAAGGAGTTTGAACTTTGAAATAGATAAAGTGGAGGCATAGAAGATTTTGCATAAAGGAGTGACATAATCTGAGTTTTGCTTTAGGAAAAGTAACTGAGGAAGGCTGAATTAGAGAGATAACAGGTGCAGAGCATGAATTAGGAGACTATTGCATCGAAATAAGCCAGTCAGAGAAAGATAAATACCACATGGTCTCACTCATTTGTGGACTATAATGAACAACATAAACTGCTGATCAAAAACAGATCCCGAGACAGAGAAGCATACGGTCAAACCTCAGAGGAAAGGTAGGGGAGGGTGGGGTGCGGGAAACCGATATAGGGTTGAGCCTTGGACTGACCTGCTGGCAAAGTCACAAACAAGTCCCAGCTTAGAGGGCTCAGTCCTCTTAGCATAATTAGGCTTGACCTTATAACACTCCCTGGATCTTATCTGGGAGGCTAATGGGCTGAGGGAAGTGCAGGAAGTGTAACTAGGTCAAAACAGGTGAAACTCACAAGAACTGTGTAACTATGGTGACCACTGCCTTGTTTACCTCTGACTAAAAAAGGTCGGTGCGGCCTAAGCACAGTGGAAGTCCTTCCTCCTGAGTTGGGCTTACCTGCCTGGCCCCCCAATATTCCCAAATTATCTGTGTCTTTTCTCTTTCATTTGTGGGCGGCTCCTCTTCCAGATCCTGGACCCTGAATCATGTGGGACGTGGAGGGAAACATTTACGACAGTGGGGGAAAAGGGGAGAGATCAACCAAAGGATTTGTATGCATGCAGATAAGCCTAACCAATGGACACAGACACCAGGGGGGTGAGGGCATAGTGGGGAGGTAGGAGGCAATGGGGGATAAGGACACATATGTAATACCTTAATCAATAAAGAAAAAATAATAAAAAACACATCGATAAAAACAAGCAAACGAACAAAAAAGGGGGGGCCTATTGCAGTCTCCTATTTCCTTCAGTCCAGGAGGAAGTTAAATAAGAAGCCTGATCTTGTAAACCATGGGACAATTGGCACAGCCCTGTCATTTATACAATGCTCTGGAGCTTATAAAAAGCCGTCCACATAGATTTAATTTTATTGTCATAAATTTATGGAGTTATTTCTAGTCTCCATTTTATAGAAGAAACTGAATTTCAGAGCCTATGAAAGATATTGTAGTTTACTTATAATGCAGATTTTGTAGCTAGCAAAACCATGGCTTAACACCAGATTTTCTAATTCCAAGTCTAGTGTTCTTTAGAGTTATACCAAATTTTAAATCCATTAAAAACATGAAAATAAAGTGAGTCAGCCAACTTAAATGAGAAATTAGAAAACATATACCAAGTTAAGATTGGAGATAAATCATGTGGACCCATATCTAAGTGCATCTGGGGGTAGTCATGGGAGTTGACGGGAATATCAATGAAGAGGCGTTGGATAGATAAGAGCAGCCAAACAAGCCCGATAAACACTTTTGTTCAATATTGAAGCAAATAGAGGAGGATCTAAGCAGGAGAAAAATAACAAATGCTCATTTAAAAAACATTTATTGTCACCTACCATTTACCAGCCTGGAATAAAGAGTAAAAACAGACAAAAATGGCCTTCATCAAGAATCTTATATTCTAGAGATGTTAAAAAAAACAGTCTTTTAGTTTTTTAACACTCATTAATGAAGGGGCTAGTTTTAACAGTCCAGTTAACAAACATAAAAACCACTCTAGTGTTCTTGATTAGAAAATGTGAAAGCGATTTACTTCTGGTGAGTTAAGGTATAGCCCCTGGTATCTGTAGTCTTACAAATGTTTATAGCCTTTGTTTTGGTTTTAAGAAAAACACATCTATCACTCAGGATATTTGAAATTTTCCTAGTAGTGTTTTTGCTTTGAAGACCTAGTCATCCCAAAGAAGATATTTTTTGGGGGAAAAATAGAAGATAATGAATATGGCTGCTGTTTCACAGAATGCTACTTCCTGGACTTGTGTTTCTATGTTCTTACTACTTTCCGTGCTACCCAGACACATTGTCAGATGTAACAGAGGATCAGCAGGAGTATTTAAATCATCTTATAATTGCCTCTTTGTTTATAAGAAATAGTTACTTAGATTTAGAAGATCACCCAGACATTACATTCTTCTCTCTTTAATTTTTTTGAACAAATAGTTTTTGATATATTCTATAAGCTCCCATTAATTAAACTTAAGGCAATATCAACTTTTGAATTATTGAATTTCTAAATTGTTCACATTTATGACTTCAAGTGCAAAAGCATTCCTTCATGTAACACATACACACACACACACACACACACACACACACACACACACACACACACCCTTATTTACCAAACTGAAATTATGGCTTCAAGCTGTAAAATGTTATGAAACAATTTAACTGTGGGGCTGTTAATGTGAAAGTGTATAATGCTAGGAAGCTGCCCACTGAATAATGCCTCTCCAGAGAGAAGTGCTGACTACACACCTGCTGCCCTAAATGAAAGCAGACCCTGCGCTTCATTCCATCCCTTCACCCTAAAACTGCTTGGAGGCCACACGCCTCGTTTTGATATATCTCCCACATGAGTGACAAGTGTATACCCGGGATAATAAAATGTGCTAAAATAGTCTGCGTGGCAGTGTTTTTGCTGATGTATTCATTCATTCCCTTCCATGTGCTATATCACCATCATGTATAACTAGATTTTATGAGATGGCTCACTGAAGTGAAAATCAAACCAATGAATTGTAATATGAACTAATGAAACCAGATAGAAAAGGCTTTAGAAACTGTTTTTGGAGCTTTACTTGTCAAGTGGATGTAAATTCTGAGTACCAGGAAGTAAAAGAAGGGGCAGTAATGAAGACATTGGGACCACTTTATGATAACTGGTTTAATGAAATAGTCATGTGAGCAATGGTGTCCCAGAGGAAGTCACTGAAATACGAAGGGGCAATGTCTCCAAGGGGGAGATGCACTTTGAAAAGGAAAGGAGTGCACCAATATGTTTACTTTTCTTTGCTGCCTTTTAAAAGAAAATCTTGTGATATTAGCATGTCACAATTATTTATTTTTATTTCTTTGTTGGTTAAGGTATTACAAATGTGTCCTCATCCCCCCCATTAACCCCCAACCTTCCCCCCCACTCATGTTCTCATCCCGCTGTTGTCCATGTCCATTGGTTTGGCTTATATGCATGCATACAAGTCCTTTGGTTGATCTCTTCCCCTTACCCCCACCCTCCCCTACTTTCCCTCTGGGGGTTGATAGTCTGATTGCTGTTTCTCTGTCTTTGGATCTGTCCCTGTTCATCAGTCTATGTAGTTCTCTATATTCCACAAATGAGTGAGATCATGTGGTATTTATCTTTCTCTGACTGGCTAATTTCACTTAGCATAATGCTCTCCACTTCCATCCGTGCTGTTGCAAATGGCAAGAGTTCCTTCTTTTTTACCACAGCGTAGTATTCCATTGTGTAGATGCACCACAGTTTGTTAATCCACTCATCTGCTTATGGGCATTTAGGCTGTTTCCAAAACTTAGCTATGGTGAATTGTGCTGCGACGAACATAGGGGTGCATATATCCTTTCTGATTGGTGTTTCTGGTTTCTTGGTATATATTCCTAGAAGTGGGATCACTGGGTCAAATGGAAGTTCCATTTTTAGTTTTTTGAGGAAACTCCATACTGTTTTCCACAGTGGCTGCACGAATCTGCATTCCCACCAGCAGTGAAGAAGGGTTCCTTTTCTCCACATCCTCTCCAACACTTGTTTGTTGATTTGTTGATGATAGCCATTCTGGCAGGTGTGAGATGATACCGCATTGTTGTTTTGATTTGCATCTCTCATATAATTAGTGACTTTGAGCATGTTTTCATATGTCTTTCGGCCTTCTGTATGTCCTCTTTCGAAAAGTGTCTATCTAGGTCCATTGCCAATTTTTTTATTGGATTCTTTATCTTCCTATTGTTAAGTTGTATGAGTTCCCTGTAAATTTTGGAGATTAAACCCTTATTGGTGATATTGTTGGCAAATATGTTCTCCCATGTAGTGGGCCTTCTTGTTGTTTTGTTGATGGTTTCCTTTGCTGAGCAAAAGCTTTTTATTTTGATGTAGTCCCAACATCACAATTCTTTATGCAGAGTTCACTTTGTTCAGAGAAATCCCTAAAAGCACTTAAGGCATTTTGAAATATAAAAAAAAACTAACAAAATATTTCAAAACTTCTCTTGTTTGTTTATGGCTTTGAGGTGATATATTTGTGGGTTGCCATTTGATTAACTGTGGCCATGTGCAAAGATTTGCTATAAAGGAGACAGCTATAAATACAGCACTTAGATTATTCTTGGATGTAAAAAATTATTTTTATTGTATTAACATAAGCATTGTCTATAATTGATTCAGGAAAATGTGACCAGCAGATGTTAAAAACCAGGGGATGAAAGATTTTTAGGGAATAAGATATTGGGAAAAAGGTAAAATATCATCCAACAGATAATTTACTAAATGCAAAGACAATGTTACAACTTTAGGATGAAGATATCTATAGATCAGAGCCTTATATAAGTAATCAAACAACATAATCATTGATAATTCTTCTTGATATGGTACAGTAAGGAATATATAATATCACATGTAATATTTGTGCTAAAATACTAATACTGAATTTAATTATGAGGAAGCAAGTCCAGTATGTGGAGCACTCTACAATTAGTCTGGATACTAAATCAAAACCCCCAAACCAAAACAAAACCTACAATGTCATTAAAAAAATACAGCAATCCAAAAGTATAAAAGGAGGTGGCACCATGTTAATCTAAAAGATATGGAACACTAAAGGCAATTATTATTTCTTGGATAAGAAAAATAACAAAGCAGATTATACAATACTGCCTTTGGAGAAACTTGTAATGTATAGTTTATTTTGGCAATTATTGCATAATAGTGATTTTTCAGTATTGCAATAGTATTATACTAATGTAGATAATTGCCTTCTTTTTAGGATATTTACACTGTAGTGGTAAGTGTCAGGATGTTCCCAACTCTGTCAGATGGTACATCACCACAAACAGCAGTAACAAAAGAAGAAGAGATAAACCAAATGTGGCAAAATATTTACAGTTTGAATAACACAACTAAGGAGCATACATGTTCATTGTACTAATATTTCAACTTTTCTGTAGAGTTAATATCTTGAAGATAAAAAAGTTGGGAAGACTGATACAGCTTATGGCATTTTTTAGTAGAGATTAAGCATACTTCCGGCTTTCTGGATATATACACACCTTACTGAAGAATTTAGATTCTGTTGCCACCAAGTATTATGAAACCTGCTTTAGAACAGTTATGTACAGATAAATTAGATCATTCAAAGTGGTAATTATTTCCTGAGGAGTCACACCTCAAAGTTCTGACAAAAGACTCAATGACATCAGTTGTTTTGGCTCAGTATTGAAACAAGAAATTATTTTTAGCTTTCTTAAATGATATAGGTGAACAACATTACATAGAGATTAGTCCATGCATACCTGTAATCTAGATGAAGAAAATTTTATCTTTGCACATTTTCAAGAATGTGGAGATAAAAAACAAATAAGTAAACAACCTCATTGTTAAAAAAAGACATTCACATGAATTTTCTTATATAAGCATTAAAACAACCTTGGAAAATAAAGAATTCAATCATTCAACTATTTTATTCATACCATTTGTTTGACTCATTCTGTTCAATAATTTGACTTCTCTTATTCTTGCCAATAGATAAATTTAGATGGTTGTCAAAAACCATGCATAGAAGTGATGTTAAGAACATCTTTCATGGCAAGTTTTTCCAATCTAACGGCTTAGTGCATTTTTGAATTTTTGTGTTTACATGCCCAATGTGTGAAACAGTTCTCCTAAACATAGAATTGAAAACACACATCAAGCTGTTTTTCAAAATAGTGAAGTGCCTAAGTGTGGAAATGACTTTTAGCATGAGTTTTACTGCATAAACTTTATGCTTATTAATCTAGTTCACTATCACATGTGATCTAGGAGAAGCCCAAGAATACAAGGATGGTACAATGTCAAGAAATAGACTAATATTACATATTTAGTTAGTAGATCAAATACATTAAAATCTGTCTTTTTTAAGAGTTCCTAAAAAGGCATTTGAAAACATCAAAACAAATTCTATTAAAAAAACAATACATTCTATTAAAGAATAAACCAATGGATATGATTTTAAAGTAACATCATACAATTATTTGCTTTAAATAAACAGCTATCTTCATATTTAACGGTACAACTTTAAAAGCATTCCCAATAAAATCAGAGAAGTTTAATGATTGACAATAATACCATAACTTTTATCATTTTTGGGGATGTAGGTTTTTTATAAATAATTTTGAAAATGTGTATGTATTGTGAAATAAGTAGGGAAAAAGCCATAATTACCTACAGAATATGTTAATATATACTCATAAAACAAAAGTGATTTAATTGAGGAAAATAGACACAAAGCCTTTAGATCCAATATAATAAACAATAGCTTTTTAAAATAATTTTACTATAATAATATCTTAACATTGAGAATTAAATTTAACTACCTTAAGAATTAAAAACCTTGAGAATTAAATTGAACAAGAACTTGTGTAGAATATATGTGAGGAAAGTCATAAAACTTTGATAATTGAATGAAGATTATAAAAACACAAAAAATCCAATAACTGAGAAATAGTTAACTAACTTGGTATATCCACTCAGTGGAACATATTGGGACTTAGGAAGGATTCAACAACAACTGCCTTCCTTTCTGAACTTTGAACTAATTGAGCCATGAGCTGAAAGTGTCAGTGTATGTAAATGTTCCCCCTCCAAATTTAGATTTTGATGCTCCCAATCCCAGTGTGGCTGAATTTGGACATAGATCCTCTAAGGCAGTTAAATAAGATCCTAAGGATGGGGCCTTGATTGACAGGATCCATGTCCCTATAGGAAGAGACTCCAGAGACCAGAGATCCAGTGCTCCGCCCACACCCACCCTAATGCACAAAGAAGAAGTCCTGTGAGCACACAGGATATGGCTGTGCTGCCCACAAACCAAAAGCGGCCTCAGAATGAGAGCTACCTTGCCAGAGCCTTGTTCTTAGACTTCCCAGCCCCAGAACGGTGAGTAATAAATCTGTGTGTTCAAGCCCCCAGTCTGTGGTACCTTGTTATGGCAGCCCCAGTGGTAATAAGGGGAGAAGGAGAAAGTGACCCAAAGATGCTCTCTTGATCATGATAGATTACCTTTATCTACTTGAGAATTGTGGGGCAAGGACAATCACCCACAAGCATGCTCTTGGAAAAGGTTAATAATCCTTCTACTTATGTGTAAATGTCCTCCTCTGATCTAGTCTAGCCTGTCTCTCTTCAGCATCATCAATTCACCCCTTCCTCCCACATCTTTAGCAGCAGCAGCATCTACTGCGAACCTGACCACCGCTCACCTCCTCCACTGCTAGTGTTCTGGTCCATGTCCAATCACCTCTCACCTGGCATATCGCTATTGCATCTTAGCGGAGTTCCTTTCATCTTTCTTGCACTTTTCAATCCATTCTCACCAAAGTGATTCTGTTAGCCTTAAATCAGACCATGTTGTTCACCTTCAGGATGTCCCCCTAAAATGTATACACACTTTGAAATATTATAAAGTCAGCATTTACTCACATACAGTTCATTTCCAAAATTTAAAAGAATCTACAGAAATGAATGATTTTTGTTTTTTGTCAGTGCCTGTTTTCAAGCCAATGACTGTTGTCCAGGCACTGCTGGTCATATGAAGCAATGAAATCTCAAACATCAAAAATCATTTCAGTTTGGCTCAGTGGATAGAGCGTCAGCCTGTGGACTGAAAGGGTCCTGGGTTCGATTCCAGTCAAGGGCATGTACCTTGGTTGTGGGCACATCCCCGGTGGGGGGTGTGCAGGAGGCAGCTGATCAATGTTTCTCTCTCATCGATGTTTCTAGCTCTCTGTCCCTCTCCCTTCCTCTCTGTAAAAAATCAATAAAATATATATATTTTTAAAAAGTATCATTGCATTCAGTATTTGCGAGACCTCAATTCATCAACTGTTTCTGGTTTTGTAGCCTAAACTTTCTTTTAAATATCCCCATAAAAAAGTCTAGTGGGTAAATTTTCTTCATTCAAAGCTTAGTCTGGCTTCACCCTGTATTTCAAAACAGTTAAACCCGAACAGGAGTGAAAATTAAGTGATATATCAGCTGTTAAATTGTCCCCCCAGAAATGTATACACATTTTGAATAATTATAAAAGTAGTGCTTGTACTTCAATTGCATTTTTAAACATCCAATAGCATTTTAGGATGAATTTCCCTTGTTCAAAGCTTAGTCTGGCTGAAAGGAAAGAAGTATTGATTGAGCTATCAGCTGTTAAAGTGGTATACATATTTTAGGGACATCCTATATATAAAATCCCACAATGTCTTATCTATTTCACAGTGACAGCTAAAGTTCTTACCATGGCTTGAAAGGCAGACCATCTTAGCCCTTGTTAGCTCCCTGACCCGATCCCCTATCACTCTCCTTTATTTCTCGTTCTTTTTTAGTCACTCTGACCCACCTTGTTGCCTTTGAACATACCAGGAATGCCTCTTCTTCAGGACTTTTGCATTTCCTAGTGTATCTACCTGGAACACTCTTCTCCAAGATATCCCCCTGACGCATCCTTTCACTTTTTCCTGGCTATTATTCAAATATCAGTTTTCCTTATGAGATCTCACTTTTCTGCTGTTATGGGTTGAATGTTGTCCTCCTGAAAAAAAAAAAAAAAGAAAGAAACACACACACACACACACACACACATACCCATAAATTGAAGTCCTAATACCCAGCATCTCAGAATGTGAATTAGTTTGGAAATAAGGACATTGTAGATGTAATTAGTTAAGATGAGGTCGTACTGGAGCAGGCTGCCCCCTGATCCACTATGCCTGGTGTCCTTAAAGAAGACAACCATGTGAACACAGAGACAAATGATGAGGAAGGCAGAGGTTAGAGTTATAATACTTTAAACCAAGAATACAAAGATTGCAGGCAAACCACCAGAAGGTAAGGAAGAGGCAAGGAAGGAATTCCCTTAAAGATTTCAGAAGTAGCATGACACCTTGATTTCAGGCTTCTAGCCTACAGAACTGTGAGCTGATCACTTTCTGCAGTTTTAAGCCATCTGGGTTGTGGCCCTTTGTTATGGCAGCCCTAGGAAAGGAATCTGCCCCATCTGAAATGGCAATTCCAGGGACTTCCTGTCCCTTTAACCTGCTGTATTTTCACTTTAGCATTTGACATAATCTAACCTACTGTAGTTCACTTACTTATATTGTATATTTTCTGCCTTACTATCCCCAAACTGTACTCCAAATGCCAGCCACATGTGGCTAGAAGTTTTTTTTTTTTTTTTCCATTTTCTTCATTGCTCTGTCCTCAGCACTTAAAACAGCTCAAGATACTGTACAGATCCTCAGAACATGTCTGTTGACTGAAGCAATGAAGATAGGAATGAACGGGGAAATGAGCCAGGTAATTTGTTCCCTCTCTGTGGGGAAGAGTAAAGGGTGTTTCACAATGACAGGAGTGTTTTGGAAAATTGTTCCACTTACTGTATAAACTCTGGTAGGTGGAAAGGAGTGTTCTCTCTTATAAAATATTACACATCAATTAAATGTAATTTGTGAAGAGTTTAAGTGACATGATAAATTCTTACTGTTTTATGAAAAAGGTGGCTTATAAAATAGTTTCTGCAGTATAATCATAGCTGTAAAACAGGCACTTCAAATAAAGAATAAATTAGAGAAAATATTACAAATTTCTAATGGTGGTGGGTTTTTTGATGACTACATGTATGATTATTTTTTGTGTTGATCTTATTCTAAAATTTCTGGACATTGTGAAATTTATATAATTATAATTGATTTTTCAGAATTATTTATCTCAGTTAGCCTCATGGCTGCCCATGCCTTTGAATAATACCAGGAAAGAAACCAGGAGTGAAGCTGTGATAGTTCAGTGATGAAATTTCAAAACCACATTATAAAAGTAAGCTAATAATGTTGCCCCCACTTCTGTCATGTTCAGTAAGTTTAGGAACAGAAGCTTCCGCCTCACCTTTCTGCTCCAGGGCCTTGCTACGCCCATTCCTCCATTCCTTCAGCCAGAAGCTACTGAGTTAGAAGCTCCTTGTTCAATCAAGGAACCACAAATGATTCAAAAACCTTGAACTTCTAATGATAATCAATGCCAACTAAAGAGGCGTTACATTCTGACTCTATCCGTTGTTAATTTGAGTTAAAGTCTAGTGTATGTAATTGGCAGTACCTAAATCATATAAAAATTCCTACCTGCTATGGAGACTGGGAGATATTTTTAGCTCCACTGCATCTGTGTATTAGAAGCTAATTGGTGATTGCCCATTAGGTGAAAAAGAATTTATCACAATGAGGAGAAAGGTCATTGTACTTTCATTTCTAACATATATTTGGGGGCAGGGGAAGAGCTACCCAACCTGTGGGGAATGGTAAAATAGAAAATAAGACATTGTTAGGAATTACCTTCAAGAATGAAAGAAACCTTCAGTTTCTTGGTTCTTTGTAAGTAAAAATTGTTAATAATGTGAAGGAGATCCAAATTGCTTTCAGAGAACAGACAGTAGAATTTAATGAAATTGAAGAACAAGTGTTTGTTGGCTACTTTCATTAGTTATGGCCAATTTTTCTGACTTTCAATTTTGCTATGTGCAAAAATTTTCCCCCCCTCATGTAGATGGAACCAAGCCAATCATTTAAAATGTATCTATTTGGTTGGACAGGGACCTAATTCAATCATTAGATACAATCTTGGAAAAGAGCTTTTAGATTAACAAGAATCAGGCCTATAAATTGATAAATTGAGTTAGGCCTGCAGTGTAGATGGAGAGGAAAACCAGGAATGATGGCTGCAGGTAGAGTAGATTGGGCTTACAATACTCTACCCATAGAAATGCTAAAGAACCTTTGTAGTTTATGAATAAGGAAAACAGATGTAACTAAATTCAGTATATGCTGCCCCTTCCATTACCACCCTACCTAATCTATCCTCAATATTCTTTTGTTTTCACAGTGTAACTCCTTGGCAGGCTGGCCAAAGATGGTCCAACCTTGATATTTTCAAAGAACGTAGAGCATTGAAATTTCATTTAATTCATTTCTGCTTTTGAAATATTTGTTAGTTGAATGCTAATTAGGTCCCTCAGGCCGGTCATCAATGCACAAATGTCAGGAAATATTGCAACTTATGGAAACTAAATTTGACTCTAAATATAAAAACGTCTTGCATTCGTTTTTGCAGTGAATGGTGGGTTTAGGATATTTAAGACTGCCTTTATTTTAGAAAGATGTGCCATGAGATAAGGAAAGACCTCAAGGGTTAATAAGAAGTTTGAACTTTGTAGTGAAGGGAGTGATAGGATTTGTGTTTTGTTTTATTTTTTTATTAGAGCTATGTTTTAGGCATAGGAGAGGTGGTACTGCAGCCGGATTAATTCGTTAGACAACCGTACAGTACATTATAGGAGCCACACCCTAGGTTTCACAAGGAATTCAGCAAATGCAATAAAGAATAGCAAACCAACTCGATATTCTGAACCACCCTACCTACTCAGTGCTCTCCCTTTATTTTTCTCTCTTAACTTTCACAATTCCTTGTTTCACCCATTCAGTTGTCCATCTGCCTTTGTATCAGCTTAGTCTTAATCCTATATAATAAAAGCTTAATATGCTAAGTGTCTTGCCGGGGTCCAACCCCAGCAGGTCCAGGGGTCCCCAAAGGCGTGGACGGAGTCAGCGAAGAAGGAATGACATGGAGACAGCATTCAGTTGATCAGCAGCCTAGCCAGGATCTCCAGCGAAGTTCTGGTCAGGATCTCCAGCCGGGTTCTGTGTCCATGTTCCCTCGCTAGGTTCTCCAGCCAGGTTCTGTCCAGGCTCTCCAGTCAGGTTCAATGTCCAGGTTCCAGTCAGGTTCTCCTGCCAATCTCTGTAGTCAGGTTCAGTCCAGGATCCCTTGCCATGTTCTCCCGCTAGGCTCTGTCTCTAGGCTCCGAGGCCAGTCCCTCTCCAGGATCCTCCGGCATGCTCTCTCCAGCGAAGTTCTTCTGTCTCTAGGCTCCGTGTAGGTTCTGTCTTCTTGATTCTGTTCTAAGTTCTGAGTGTTTCTGTCTTGTTACAACTGTATTTATACCAGTTGATTCAATCCTATCAATCTCTATTACAAAGGTTAGGGCGTTTCTTATCTCCATTCCAGGGAGAAAAGATTATGTAGTTTAAGCATGATTGTTCGTAGTTAAAGGGATTAATTACCCACCTGGCACTTAGTTGAGGGGTTTTATTCCCTCCCTAACTTCAGGGGAAAATCCCTACCTGGGGATTTAACCTTTCTCGGAGAGGTGACCTTGGTTAAAACACAGCGCCAAGAAGGTGAGCAAACATATTAAGAACCGTATGCTATATATGCCAGGTCCCTTGAAACAGCAAGGATGGACTGGCTCCCGGCAGTGTCTGACCATTCATTCGACTGTTTGACTAGTCTCTATGACACGCACTGACCATCAGGGGGCAGATGCTCTGAACAGGTAGGGGTCCAGCCAATCGGGACTGGGCAAGATGGGCCAGACAAGCCCTGAAGCCCTCCTGCTGCCCCTCCCCAGCCCCGATCATACACCGGTGGGGTCCCTCAGCCTGGCCTCTCCCTCTCGCAATCCGGGACCCTTTAGGGAATGTTGGAGAGCCGGTTTTGGCCCGATCCCCACAGGCCAGGCTGAGGGACCCCACCAGTGCATAAATCCATGCACTGGGCCTCTAGTTTAAACATAAAGCTCTCTTGGGCTTTTGCTCTGGGGTCTTGCCAGACTCAATTTTTAACTTTCTCTCTTGACATGGAGAAATTTTGAATTACCCTATTTGGGAACAATTTTCCGTGGGTCTTTTTTATTTCTGCAAGTTTTGTGAATGAGGCACTACTTGTTTTTTTTGTTTGGACTGTCTTTTCATATGTTTGTGCAGAAAATAGCCTTGGAACCTATAGATAATGTCACCCTCCAGGGCAAGAAGCAAGTTTGCCTACAGCCTTGAGAAATGGAGATAATGTCTTTCTCTAGAAAAAAAGAGCAAAGAGGGCAGATTTAGTGCCCATTATAAAAGATTCAGGTTTCCCGAGCTCAAGATTCCACTCATGGAATGCAATTTGTATTTGTAGTTATCCATCTAGGCCCTTCTCTGTCACCCTATAAAATGCAGGGGCAAGAAGAATAGAAGCAAATATGATGATGTTCATGCTGCTTTCTGCACTGTGAGTAATAAAGTAACTTTGACCCAGAAAGCCTGTATCTTTTGTCAGCATCCTTGAGAGGGTGGCAGGTTGATTTTTCAGCTAGCAAGCAGTGTAATATCTCAGGCTTTTTGGTTTTTTGTTTGTTTTCCTTTCCTGTTTGGGATTTTTATTTTATTTGAATTATACACACTATACTGATAGATTAACATAACTTATCATTATAAAGTGTGCAAATCAATTATTTTTACTGTATTCCCAGAGTTGTACAACCATCTGCATGATCTAATTTTAGAATATTTTCATTACATCAAAAAGAAATCCTGTACCCTTCAACTATCATCAGCCAATCTTCCTATCCCTCCCATGCTAATTTTTATCTCTACAAATTAGCCTATTATGGATATCTATATCTATCTATCTATCTATCTATCTATCTATCTATCTATCTATCTATCTACCTATCTATCTATCTAAAACCCTAAGCGACTGCTGACCATTCAACCAGTTGACTGTTTGACCGGTCGCTATGACGCACATTGACCACCAGGGGGAAAACACTCAACACAGGAGCTACCCCCTGTTGGTCAGTGTGCTCCCATAGCGGGAACACCACTCAGCTGACCAATGGGTGCTCACAGCTGGCAAGTGCAGCTGTGGCTGCATGAGCCTCTCCCGCCTCCACGGCAGTGCTACTGAGCAGCTGTGGTGGACGCAGTGGGGCCGGGATGAGCTGGAGCAGTGCAGCGCAGACCTGGGCTTGGGCTCCTCCTTGGCAGCCTGCTGCTTCATGCACTACTGCATCCCTCCGATCGGGCCAAAACCATCAATCCAACATCCCTCAAGGGATCCTGGATTGTGAGAAGGCACAGACCAGGCTGAGGGACCCCACAGGTGCACGAATCCATGCATCGGGCCTCTAGTTTCATATAAATAGAATTATTCACATATATGTTTTTAAGGTTTAAGCATGTTGTGATGTATATTGATACTTAATTCTCTATATTGTCAAATAATTTTCTGTTAAATGTTTTTACCAACTTTACCTTTCTATTCTTTAGTTGATGGATGTTTGGGTTGCTTAATTTTTGCTACTATTCATATGGCTGAACATTCATGCACAAACTTTTGCTAAAGCATATGTTTTCATTTCTCTTACCAGCATTTTTTATTTTTTTCATGCATGTATAAATTACTGCCTGGAATTGTTTGCTTTCATCCTGAAGTATATTTTTAGTATTTCTTTTAAGGTAAGCCTACCAGCAACAACTTTTTTCCATTTTTGTTTGCCTGAAAGTCTTTATTTTGCCTTCTGTTTTGAAAGGTGGTTCTCTAGATATGTTTCTTGGTTCACAGGGTTTTGTTTATCTCTAGAACTTTGGCTATGTAATTCTACTGCCTTGTGGCTTCTATTGTTTCTGACAATGCCAGCAATTGATCATACTGAGTTTCTTTTATAACTAATAAATCATTTTCTCAAGATTTTCTCTTTGTATTTGTCTTTGAACATTTTTTTTTCAGTGATGAGTCTGGGTGTAAATCAATTTGTTTCTATTCTACTTGGAATTCACTGAGCTTCTGGGATGTGTAGATTGTTTTTCATTGGGGAGTTTTCCAGCAACTTTCTTTAAATATTCTTTCTCTTTTCTCTTTTTTCCTGGTAGTCTCAATATATATATATTTAATGGTGTTTCATATTTTTTTCTGAAACTGTCACTTTTCTCTTTTATAATTTTTAAAGAATATTTTTATTGATTTTTAGAGATAGAGGAAGGGAGAGGGAAAGAGAGACATCAATGTGAGAGTGGAATATTGATCAGTTGCCACCTGCATGCCCCTACCAGGGATCCAACCTACAACCTCTTGGTGCACAGGACAACACCCAACCAACTTACTCACACCGGCCAGGTATCTGTTATGTTTCTTTAACTTTTTATTCTCTCTGTTCTTCAGATTACTTACTTCATATTGATCTATTTTCTTTTTAAAATATATTTTTTATTATATTTCAGCAAGGAAGGAAGAGGGAGCGAGAGAGAGAACCATCAATGATGGGAGAGAATCATTGATCGGATACTTTCTGCACACTCCCTAATGGGGATTGACCCTGCAACCTGGAAATTGAACCCTGACCTCCTGATTCTTAAGTTGATGCTCAACCACTGAGGCACCACGGCTGGACTATTGATCTATTTTCAAGTGCAATTATTCTTCTGATAACACAAGCCCACTTTTGAATCCTTATAGTTCATTTTTTGATTCTGTTTTTATAATTTAAACCCTAGAATTTCCATTTGTTTCTTTATTAATAATTTGTATCTTTTTATTGATCATCTCTATTTGATAAGACATTGTTATCAGAGCCTCTACTACTTCTTTAAACTTGATTTTGAACATCTTTATAATAACTGCTTTGGAGTCTTGCCTGCTAAGTTAACCAACTAAGCTCCTTCAGAGATCATTTCTATTGTTTGTTTCCCACACACCCACCCTATGGATGGGTCATATTTTCTTGTCCTTTGCATGACTTGTCATTTTTCTTTGTTGAGAGCTAGGTTTTAAATACTATATTGCGGCAACTCTGGATAATTATTATCCCTACCTTTTGGAGACTTGTTTTTGTTGTTCATTTTCTTTTCCTTTGTATGTTTCGTGTTTGGTTGGGCTGTTTTGGTGAAGCTGTTTCCCCTGCAGGGGGCAGCCATTTAGGTCACTCCTTAGAAGGCCTAGTCTGGGACAGGCGCCCAGTCTGTCTGGAATAACAGTGGTTTCTCTTTACAAGTGCCCTCTGCAAGGTTCTCTTTCCCTTATCTCCTGTTACGCTGTCTGCCTCTGTTGGTATCACAGGTAGCTGTTAACCTCCACTAATTGGCTGATGGTGATGACAGAGATAACTGCTGGCTGAGTGGCCAATATCCTCACTATGCCTAGACCAGGTCTCATAGTGACCTCCAGTTGTACTCTGATGCTAGGAGCAAACAGGGCATCTTTTATTCATTAGCCTTTATTTTATGGCTTATGTATGTATGTATGTAGGTAGGTAGGTAGGTAGGTATGTTTGTATTTTTATTTGTAAAGCTTATCAGCTACTCTTTTGAAAGCATGGGCTTCAGTGATGGGGTAATTTTTACATAAGCTGAGGCAATTTTTCTCCCCAGTATTAAACGCTCTTACACATTAGAAACTCTACTAGCTGTGCCTGGTCTTTTGAGGAACACATTTTGGTCATACAAGTGCATTGGTAACAGCTGAGGAAATGTCATTTTAGCTGTAAGTTATCATAAACACCACTGGGTCTGCTACTGAGGTACTGACTAGATACAAAAATTACTATTTTACCTGTACTGAATACTTCATGTTTAAAAAAGATACGCTGTACATCACTTAGGATTAATTTAAAATAATGATTGCAATGCACTCAAACTCTCTCTTTGTATAAAAGAGTTGGGAGCTTGTTTTTGTTTTTATAATTTAGACCCTAGAATTTCCATTTGTTGGAAATTCTTTTTTCAACCCCCAAGAATGTTTCATAGCCTCATATAATTACCATTTTTGCTGAACTTTTTGTATTATAGGTAGACAATAATACATTAAATCCTTCTGTTTAAAGTTTCTAGAAGAATAAACCCAAACCATATGACATATTGCATTCATTTCAACATTGTATTCTGATATATATATATATATAATATATATGATATATATATATAACATACATATCAGAATATATTATATATATCAGAATATGTATTCTGATATATATATACATATATATATATAATCTCTCTATATTATTATTAGTTTAATGGTCTTGGAAGTTCTTTTGTTCTTTGTTGAACATTAAATAAGCTAGTTTGAATGTATTAGTAGAAATACTAGCTTGAAAAAAATGCAATTTCCTTCACAATATTTTATTTATCAGAAAAATGTTTACTTTTCAAGGAAGAAAATATATCTGTAAGAAATTATCAAATTACTAAAATTTTACTTCTCTTGTTTTTGTCTGAAGTACATTGCAATATATACAGAAGAAAGCATGCTCATGGAACCATCTATGTCAAATTAGCATTGAGAATTGGTTTATACATAACAAAGACCTCTGAGGTCTTTTATGGAGATTTTGCTATTCTTTATACAAAATTCTTTTTCCTGCTTGGGTACAAACGCACAAACAGTCCAAACATATTAGATCCTTTCCTATCTTAGTGGCAATGATAATTGAAATAAACCATCATGATTGATTCAGTAATAAATAGAAGACACATTTTTCTTTTCAGAAAAACAAATGTTGTAGGTGAATAAGAACCAATAAAATATTTTCCTCAGAGAGATATGTTTTTCCTTACTGTTATACTAAATGCTTTCACAATCTATATATTGCCCAAGTTGGAATTTCAAGATCATCCTCATTTTTTTCTTTTACCCCAAATGTGTTTGGTTATGAAAGGTAGTCAGTTCTGTATTTATAATACTCTAAAACTTTGTCTTTCTTCCCTCCCGTCACTGTCTTGGCTCAGGCCATTACTGCCTTTCACCTGTTATGACAATTGTCCCTTCCTGATCTCTGCACCTCCAGACTTCTCCACATAAATAATTTACCAGAGGGACATTTATAAAACATCAATGTTATTTTCTGGCCTTAAAGCAGTCCATGGTTTTTATTATCTTAACTAGAGGCCCAGTGCATGAAAATTCGTGCACTGGAGGGGGTGTCCTTCAGCCCAGCTTGCCCCCTCTCACAGTCCGGGAGCCCTCAGGGGCGGGAGGCAACCCGGTGATCAGGGGAAGGCGATGCCCCATCACACCTCTGTTGCTGCCACTGCTGGCAGAGCAAGTCTCAGGCAGCCCTGGGTGGCTGGGCAGCCGCCATGCAAGGCTTGCCTGTGCCTTGGCCCAGCACTGGGTGCCTGGGGGGCTGAGGAGACTGGGCGTCACCATCTTGTGGCTGTGGATGCCACTATCATTGAGGGAGGGGCATTCAATTAGCATATTCCCTCCTTATTAGACAGGATGATTAACACACAACTCTTTAGCCGAGTAGGCAAGGCCCCTCAGGACTCAGACTCAACCTTTCTTTCTCAGCAATTTCGTCAAAGGCTCCTTCACTCTCCCCATATTATTCTCCAGTCTATAAATCATTTTCAGCTCCTTAATTTTACTATCTTTTACTTTAACCTCTTCTTATTCCTCTTGCTCCTTCTTTCTTTCTCTCTGTCTCTCTCTCAATTATTCCCTTGTGAAAATTATATATTGTCTGCCCATAATCGCCCTTATTCTTGATCCTCGCCTGTCGAATTCTTATATTAACCTTTAACATGCAACCATCCCACCTCCTTTATGCCAAAGTAGTTTGCTCCCACACCCAAAGCGATCGTTCCAAAACACTAGGATCACTCCCCAAAGTTAGGGAGCATTTTTCTAAACATTGTGTCAGTCTGAGTTTATAATTGTTGAAGGCTTCATGGCTCTGTATCAGTGGTTCTCAACCTTCCTGATGCCGTGACCTTTTAATACAGTTCCTCATGTTGTTGTTACCCCCAATTTAATTGTTACAAATTGAACATAATTAAAGCATAGTAATTAATCACAAATACAATATGTA
The DNA here is from genome assembly GCF_963259705.1 of Myotis daubentonii. Lineage (NCBI taxonomy): Eukaryota > Metazoa > Chordata > Mammalia > Chiroptera > Vespertilionidae > Myotis > Myotis daubentonii. The sequence goes on along the minus strand of NC_081840.1, from coordinate 168,112,055 downwards.
ATTATATGTGTTTTCAGATGGTCTTAGGCGAGCCCTATGAAAGGGTCATTCGACCCCCAAAGGGGTAGCGACCCACAGGTTGAGAACCGCTGCTCTATATTATTGTGCATTTCTTTGTTTATCTCAAACACATGGCTCTGAGCTTCTTCAGGGTGAGGATTATGTTTTTCAAATATTATGATCACTAGTTCTAAATAAATAGCAGATACATAGTTGGGACACAATAAGTGTTTAATAAGCATAGTACTTTTTAATGTATTTTTATTGATAGGGGGATAAATAGAGTTAGCTCTTTAAAGAGTAATCAGAACACTGGGGGATAGGGGAGGCTAGGGGACTGACTGTCAAGGGCGGGGGGAAAAAAAGGACACATATGTAAGACCCTTTGTAATACTTTAAGCAATAAAAAAATAATAATAAAAAACAAAATAAAGAAACTTGCAACCATAAAAAAAATAAAATAAAATAAAGAGTAATCAGAAACTTAAATAGTTGTTAAGGAAATAACAAAATAAAATAATATGACTGCAAATTAATAATTCTTGACATAAATCCTCTATAAAAACATGTATACACACAAATGTGGAAAACACTGTTGAAATAAAAGCAACAAATCATTATGAAGCTTGTGTTTATGGTGCTAGAACTCTGATGAGTCAACTTCAACTACTTGGAAGGTTATCATAGTTCTTCATTTTTTTATGAAATAATAACCATTGGTTATTAATTATTCATGTAAGCTATTTTGTGTTTGTTTTTATTTTTTTATTTGCTGGAAAGTTGGATATGACAACCAAAGATGGATATGGCAATTTTAAACTAGCAGGAGATTATACTATTGTCTTCATCCTCTTGTTTAATTGTGTTCCCACATCCTGTACAATGCCATAACATCATATTGTGATTTTATATTATAAAATAGTGTTTTTCTTATGCACTGGAACTGGGAACTTATTGTGAAATGTATTTCATTAGTCTCTTTATCTTCCATGTCTGGCCCAAAGACTAGGGTTACAGGCTATCCCAAGGTGTGTTTTAATGAATGAATGGAATTTCTCAAATGCCTGAAATAATGTGATGATTTATAGTATGCTCACAAACTTTTATTTCATTATGAAAAATAAGACAATACGCCCTTAACCATTTGTTCTGTTTGGCTGTTTCCATGATTAAGCCCTAAGAGCAAGGTACAGGGTTAGTATCTTGCACTTACTAGGCTTCCTGTAACTTCCTTCTAGCAGGATCATCTCATTACATGATATGTATTCATTTTTTAAAAAGTAAACAAGAAATCACCTTTAAAACATCAAATTTCCACTAAAGGTGCAAATTACCACATTGTTTTAAATAAAATTCTACGGGAAGTAATTTGAATCAAGTTAAAATTGGTAGCCCCTAGGTGTTTCTTCAACAAGTTGGTCTGCTTGTGAGATTTTGGCTTTTATAATTGATATTTGAATTGTGTTGTATTGAAAATGGTATCATGGAAATAATTTTATTCGGTTGATAAACTATTTATCCATATTGCCACAGGATTTAAAGTACTTTGAAAGTTGAAAGACAATGTTTTATATTCATTCTTATGATAACCTAACAGATTTTATCATGTTGAGATATCTGCTACAAAAAGGTAGTTCCATGAGCATGTCACCTGCTATTTTCCAAACATACGGGAACTTTAAGCCTATGATTGATTAATAGCCATGTTATAGGTTCAATTGAGTCCCTCTTCTCCATCCCAAAAAGATGTATTGGAATCCTAACACCCAGCACCTCAGAATGTGACCTTATTTGGATTGAATCTCTCCAGAAGTGGTCAAGTCAGCATGAGGTTGTTAGGGTGGGACTTAGTCCTATATAAACATGAGATGATTGATGTCCTCATAAAAACAGGGAATTTGGACACAGACATTCACATAAGGAGAACACCTTGTGAAGATGAAGACAGAGATTGCAAAGATGTGTCTACAAGTCAGGGAGCACCAAAGATTCACAGCAAACCACCAGAAGCTAGAAGAGCGGCCAGGAACAGATCTCCCCCACAGCCCTGAAAGAAAACCAACCCTGCCAACACCTTGATCTTGGACTTCTAGCCTCCATCATTGTGAGACAATAAGTTTCTGTTTTTGAAGCCACACAATGTATGATACTTTGCTATCACAGCCTTTGGAAACTAATAAAAAATGTATCCCAAGTAATGAAAGACACATATCATTTGTTCACAGAAGAGTTTTGCATTTATTAGTTCAGATCCTCAGAGAAAGAGATACCAAAAAGGGATTAAATGTGCAAGTATTTTCGTAGGAGATATGCCTGTGTGAAAGAAAGGAGGGAAGGGGCAGGTAAGGCTGGGCAGCTGGGTAGGGCTTGGAGAGCCATAAGACCACATAAGTCTACTCTGAATGGAAAGAAGAGAAGCGAATGGATGGGAATTTCCTAGACTGTCCTGCAATCTAAGGAAGATTCAGTTTCACAATGCAATGTGGTTATTCAAGTGAAAGTCAGCTGTCAGTGATGTCTGGGTTTTCCAGGAAGAGGTTGGCCTTACTATTGCCCCAGGCTCCTTCACGGACTGTGAGCAGCTGTGAGATGTGTGTCCTTACCTCTTATGAAGTGATAGATTTCCAACAGCAGTTTGGGCCCCTTAGTGAATTCTACTCCCTGAAGGAGAAGGTCTCTGAGGCACAGTACCATGGCCCCAGAGATGCTGCTCCAGTAACTGAAAAACTGATACAGAATTCAATCCTTGAAAAAAAGTGAACCAAAGGTAAATAGCTGTACAAATTAGAAAAAATTCAGTCCTCTAGAATATAGGTTAAGGGAGACCAGGGTTGTAGAAAATAAATCAATCCTGATATGTAAAGTCTTAAGACAATAGTAAATCTTTGTTGCTCACAAGGCAGTGTAGTGGTAGGAAACTTGGGGGTGGGGTGAGAAAATTTCCAGATCTACATAGACAAGGAGAAGACACATAACAGTAACTCTGCTACGTTTAATATGTAGCTTCCAACTTTATCCCAGGATGGAGTTTGTGGCCACGGCACCAGTGAGCTGGAAAAGAAAAAAATGGAGAGAGAGATATGGGAGGTCTAGGCCTTGAAATGGAACAGGTTCGCTCACTCACTTTCCACTGGTTAAAACTCTGTCATTCACCTGGACTCTGTTGCAAAGGATCTGGAAATGTGCCTGAGTTGTGTGCACCCAGGAGAAGAGGAGCATGGACCTGCAGCTGATCTATCTTTATCACACTTGACATGATAACTATCAGCATTTGTGGCATCAAGTGAAAAAAATCCAGAAGATTGACTACAATTCTCATTTTTATCCAGCTGTTTGGCATTATGCAAGTACAGAAAATAGTCATTAACTAATAATAATACTCTTAGGATTAAAGGTGCCTACCATACTTGAATATACATTTTATAAATTAAGCAAGCACTAAGGGGATTATTACAATTTCATGTTTCATAATTATATAATTTCTCCCCAGTTTTACAAATAGAAAAATTTAATCAAGGATTCTAGAAATAGATTTACAGATGGTACAAATGAAAAGTGTATGGAGGTGGATAAATGTGACATGTTGAATCAGTTCTATAAATAAATTCCTCTTCAGTTTTGTTTTACAGGTTTTTAAAAGTGTATTTTCAGGCTTTTAAAAAAAATTATTATCTGTATTCTAGATGTGTATGCATTCATTGGATTCTGATAAGAAAATTATAGAGGACTAAAGGAGTATAAATTATATTTTTAGTGGCAAAACAGTTAAAAACATAATTAGAAATAAATTAGGACTATCAATAATACTATTTTTTTGTAGAAAAACAATATTAATCAAATCTGGACAATCTGAAAGTTCAGTGTTCCTTGCTGTCTACTTCTCCATAGTTTCTACTCCATCCTTGCCCTACTGTGGACAATGTGTTCTGCCACCTGTAGACAGTCCCACTTTTCCCAAATAGCTCTGTAACCCAGCCTAACAATGGTTAGTGTGGCCCATATTGTCAGGTGAACTTAGTTTAGAAGGCCAAATGTATTAATTGAGAACTCTGAAAGTTTCCAAAATGCTCTGAACATCAATCTATCCATGTATCAAATAGGAATGACCATACCTCCTCATAAAGTTGCTGTGAGAAGTAAGTGAGATAATTTAGGCTTAGTCTATCACAAACCTGATCTATAATTACTGTTCAATTTACTATAAATTGTTACTATTATTGTAATTAGTATTACTATTATGTATAGTATATATTAGTATATTTAGCAATATTACACATATTACTATTATTACACATGCACATTTTAAACCTTCTCCTCAACTACTTAGTGGTATCCAGAAAATAGTTCTCAGTTCAAGCTGAAATGTTTGAAAATTTAATTGACCACTTAGTGTTTCATCTATACTATCAAATGCAGGGCCCTAAATAACACTGTAGGAGCCCTAACCGGTTTGGCTCAGTGGATAGAGCATCAGCCTGCAGACTGAAGGGTCCCGGGTTCAATTCCGGTCAAGGGCATGTACCTTGGTTGCGGGCACATCCCCAGTAGGGGGTGTGCAGGAGGCAGCTGATCAATGTTTCTCTCTCATCGATGTTTCTAACTCTCTATCCCTCTCCCTTCCTCTCTGTAAAAAATTAATAAAATATATTTAAAAAATAAATAAATAACACTGTAGGACAGTTGTCCCTCTGTTTAGTTTTGGGGGAAGTTTAGGTTTGTGTCCTATGACCACTGCAAGCGGCTTCATGTTTGCGCAACGCTTTCTGGGGGTCAGGCTGAATCCATGCATTTTTCATCCTTATTTTACCTCTGCTTCCAACTATCAAGCGAACACCTTCCTGTCAGACCAGGCGTCTCAGCAAGAAGAGCCAATGGACTGGAGTTACTAAGTTTTGAAACTGTTCTTTGGTTTAAGAACCCTCCCTGGGTCACTTGTTCTGCCCTCAGACTGTGCTGGTTGTTACCCCATGTCTTCCATGCGGATTGGTCTCCCTTCACATTTTCAAGAGAGATGAAGCAGTTTAAAAGTAAATTATTTGTATCTAGTGTAAGTGATTCTTTTATTGTTAAGATCGTTATTTTTTTTCTGAAGTAATTTCTCTATATATCTTGGTATTAAAAAACTATATACCAGATTTAGTAACCTCTCATCTCTAAGATGTGTGCAAAGGGATTTGGAATACACAGACCTTCAGTTTTACAGAAATATGGATTACAGAGACCAGGGCAGGACCGAGTCTTTCACTGGTTCTTACGCTACACTGAAGGGCTCTCCTTCCTCCCTATCATCACTATTCTCCTATGTAGGATGAAAACGTCAAAATCAGGTTCTGTCCCCAACTCTGTTCCTATCTAGCACTTGGGTATAATGGATCAGTGAACTCTGCAAAGCAAATGCCTAGCTCTTCTCCTGGAAATGATACAGTAATTCAATACAAAAAAAACTTGAATGTAATGGAAGTCCTATCATTGCCCAGAAAACCATCTCATCTCCAGGATTGTCACTTATGAACACACGAGGTGGCAATAGTCCTTTTATGGATTTCTTCCTAAGCAAGTTGAAAGAAAAAGTTGTACCATGTAATCCTAGGCAACTCGTTATACTTAAGCAAATGAGAACACTGATCTCAAAGAATAAGAATTGTTGTGGGTGTCAACAAAGTAGGAATTAGAGGCTCTAAAAAGGATCTGGTCTTGATTGCTTTCAGAGGATCAGTGCAGAATCATGCAAATGGAGACACACTAAATTTTTTGAATTTAATAATGACAGCAAGAACTAAAAGACACAGGCCCAACTACTTAAACAGATTCTTTACAATGACAAGAATTTGTCCTTATGATTCTAAAGCTATTGAAGTTTATATTTTAGCTACCCATAGAATACTTAGATTCTCAACTTTCCACATTCCATTTGTCTGTTAATTTTTTGTGAAATTCACATTGGAGAAAACCAGTGAGAGCAAGGTTCTATATTCACTGATTTCTTTTTTTTTTTTTTAGTTTAAATGCATTTTATTTTTAGACAACCTAGATGACATGCTTTTCTTAAAAATAATTCCTCTGCTCCAAATAAATTAAGGTCAAGATAAATGAAGTACTCGATATACCATCCATATGATTTGTCCTGTTGTGGTGTGTGGAGAAAAACAGCAGACAGTTACTATGACAGGTGATAGGTCCAAATTGCCAGATTGTTAATGTTTTTTCCATTTCTGAACCATCCTTAAAGAGAACCATATATGGGTCACACCATCCTCACACAGTCCAGCAGAGCAACCAGGCCATCTGGATATATATCTTCACCAATACAGAAATGGCAGTTCTGAAATCAGCAAGGATGTACTGGATTTGTTCTGTAGCCTTGTCATAAAAGTTTTTACTCTTGCAGGTCTCTGTTGTTTTTGTTGTTATTGTTTTAGAGAAAAAGGAAGATAAAAGAAGAGAGAGAGAAACATCATTGTGGGAGCTGAACATTGATTGGCTGCCTCCTTCATGCCCCCTACAGGGGCTGGAGCCCGCAACCAGGGCATGTGCCCTAACTGGGAATCTCCGTGCACCAGACAATGCCCAACCAATTGAGCCACACTGGCCAGGGCATTGATTGATTTCATGTCATCCTTGATGCACTTCCTGCAGGCTTCTTTTAGCTTCCTGCAAATGATGGTTCCTGACAATATCGACACCAGTGATGACTGTGCTCTCTGTACTTTTGCCCTCGTGGCCTTTAGCAGTAGCATTTCCACTAATTAGTGAGTCCTCAGTGTTACCCTCAGCTTCATGACCATCTTTGACTCTGCCTCCCAGGCACAGCCAGACTGAGATCTCCCGTATCTTGTAGATGTCGGACAACATCTCTTCATAGCAGATGAGGTCCTAGTAGATGATCCTGATGGCAGCTGGGGGCAGACAACAGCTGTGTTAGCTTAGCAGGAACCCTGAGCTGGCGCTGTGTGGCTGGAACAGTGACATGGGATGAGAGGGGGCACAGGTGGAAAAGTTTCACTGATTGTTTGAGTTGGGTGAAGTTTATCCTTGAAAAGATAAGGTACTATTTTTAATAAATTTAAATATTAGTGATACCACATGTTAAATTCTCATGTACAAGTGAAGTTCATTTATTTGCATTTTTATACTAATGATATGATTCTATGTGTGTGTGTATATATATTTTTATATATTTATATATATACTTGTATATTTATATATATATATATTTTGTATATTTATATATTTATTTATATGTATATATTTATATATATTTTATATTAATGATATGATTATATGTATATATATATAATTCAATTTAACTGAAAATTAGTGCAACAGATCCAATCACATAAATGACATAGGATCTCACCCATACTCTTTAATCTTTTTAGAGTTGGAAGATGACTGTTCTCATGTATTACAATTGCTTTCTCTAATTATTCATATTTGATAAAGAGACATAAAGTTAAATAAAAAGACCTTTTGCTTCATCATTTTCACTTAAACATTTATAAATCATTGTAAGGTCCAAGATGAAAGGATTCCACAGCTGACACTTGTCACTGACACAGATTTGGGGAGCCAGTGACAATGCATCTCTGTTAATGGTCTAACCTCTTGCACTGTGTTTCTACCAAAGGAAATACAGCTTTCAGCTTGAAGTATGAGGAGGATGGAGAAAAGCAACAATGAGCCTAAGTCCTAAAGAAAAGGAAAGGCAGTGCTTAGCACTGAGCGGAGAAATGGCCCCATTAGCCTCTGCAGGGGCTGCTCTCCAGACTAGAGCTGCCTTCGAGTTTTGTGTGACCCCTTGCCTCCAGGCACCCCTGTCTTCACCTCAGGATGAACTATTACAACAGTTTCTGAGACATTTAAAAGAGAAATTACAAAAAGTACCACTTGCTCCTTTTTATAATTGTTTAAAGAGAAACAAATAGAAGACAACAAAATTCGTTGTCAGTTACTTACGTTAGCGATGCTGGGCAGACCTTCTGTTCAGACCTTTCAGAAAAATAGCTAAGGAAAGGGAGGATTTTCCCTTTCCCGTTCAGCAGGAAATAGAAAAAAAAGCACCCTGCTTTCATGAAACACGAATCTCAAGAAAAACATTTCTTCCCTGAGTTATTTATTTTCAAATTATAAAGTGAGTTAAGAAAGAGAAAATGATAATACACACACACACATATAACATAGTATATGTCATGTAGATGTATATACATATCTTACACATTCACACTAGTAAACACTCTCATACTTCCCTGGTTTCATCACTATTTTCTTTGCTTCATCTCTTTGAAATCATAACAGCATCAGAGATGGTCATAAAATCATCCAATATGTTCCCTTGTTAAAGAGAGAAGTTGTTCTCCATAGTATGTTTTTTAATTCTTTGCCCACTTCATGTTTAAATCACTCAGCCATAGGGAGTTCCCTTGAAAAAGTGTCCCATAGGCTGACACATTAGTGTACACAGATGTCCCATGATTCTAATCTAAATTTTCATTTATGTGATTCTATGTGGCTGTTTCTAGTCCTGCCTTATCTCTACTATCTTAAAATCTTTAAGATGATCAGTGCCTTCATCTATCAGGAGAGACTATAATTATAAAAGCATCCTAGTTGATCATTATTTCACTTGTTATACCTACCAAGTTGTTTGCGTTGCTCCATTTTAAAACACCCTACTTCCCCCTTAGTCATGTTTTGTGAGTTGGGTAAACTGGTCTCATTACTACAAACACTTATTCGTTAAATAATTTGTTTTTGTTGTAATTTTAAATTGACTCTTATTTTAGAAATCTCTCAGATATTGACAGTCAGAAATGCCCATGCAATTAGTTCAGCGGTTGTGGGTTCTTAGGCAGTGGGAGCTAAGTCTTGCTCAGACTTTTATCCCTACTGCAGCACTTGTGTAAACAAGGTACTTAGTGAAACAGTTATTGAATGAAAGCAAAACCTTGTCCCCTCAGCTTGAGAAGCGATTGAAAATATAGTGTTTGCTGTCAGAATTTTAAAGATCAAACCTGTTTCTTCCTGCAAAACTGGCCCTTGTGTGATATTTCATTTAGATTGTCTCCCATTTCATTGCTGCTCTATGGGATATCGCCTTAATAATTTCTGTTTATGTTCACTATTTCAACATTCTTTTTTCCTACATCGATGCTCATTGAAAGGTTTTGAGATAGTTTTGAGCAGTGCAATTAGAAAGGGGGACTAAGAATAAAATTGTGAGTCATACCAAAAGAGCCTCCTGGGAAAAGAAATAAGTAGACCCTGTACAGTCACATGGGTTAGCTTTCTAGCTTCATTCTCTTTCTCAGTTCTTACATGCTGCATTATGTTGAAATTATATATTTAGTTGAACTAAGTATTACACTTAAATTCCATGTAAAAGGGAATAAGGCTATCCAATTTTTATTTGATATGTATGTTTTTGACTGATTGTGTTCCTTTGCTTAGTTGGTACAGATATTTAATACTATGATCTTCTTGCCCAACCTGGACAATGGGGCATCTCTTCATCTTCTGGATAGTCAAACCGGTAACATCTATCTGGGCACAGTTACAAGTTCTTCGTGGATATTGACACAGGCATGCATTTCCTTTATGGCCATGATAATACTTAAACAATTTCCATCACAACTTCATTGCCTACTAGCAATTAGGTGAATCAGCTGTGGGCCTCACAAAACTGTATCTTTCACCAGGTCTTTGTGGATACTGACATGGCATGACATTACCGGTGATCATGCTGGCACTAAATATTACACACACACGGGACTCTTAGCCCCTCCTCATTCATGTTGAATAACTACTTTAGATTCTACACAATTCAGACACAGGACCAAGTTCTTTCAAAATCTTTCAAAAATATTGTTTTATCATGTATTCATGATTATTGTAGTCTTAAAAAATGTGTGAAGTTGCTGGAAGGACAACATAAGGCAGTACACAGAATTCCGGCACAAGGTTTCTACTTAACACTATTTGTTCTTGCCATGCCAAAGTGTTTCTGTCTCCCAAAGAGTACAAGTTCCGTAAGTCTCATCTCTTTTCCTTACAGGTTCCTCCCAGTGTTGGGCATCTCTGAAGGCCCATCCCAGCAGCAGGGCTGCTTTCAATCAGCTGAGATCTTGTTGTAACTGAATAGCAGTCCAATTCCTCTCTCTACACAATCTGGCTTATTTCAGTGCCCTACAAGTGGGATCCCTAGAGAACTCTTTAGTAAACTTTCTGCACTCAAATCTCTGACTCAGAGTCTATTTCCTAGGAAACCCAACCTGCAACAATTATATTTTTAACTTTTCCTTTCTGTGTAAGAGGGAAATAGCTAACATAAACATTGAAATGTTAACATAGAATCTGTAGAGATTTTATATACTTACACACCTCTTAAAAGTGATGTTGAAATGAATCTCTAAGCATCTCAAGCCAAGATGCTAGAAATTTACACTGTGTCCCCCTGTAAGAATTTAAGTAGAGTTTAAGATCATGCCCTTGATTTTTATATAAAACACAGCCATTTCAATTACTTAAAGCTGTTACTATAGATCTAATTTATTATATTCTTTCTGTACTTTATAAGTAAAATGTTTGTTGCAATGTCTTCTCTCAGTATTAGGGATATTTAAGTTTATTTCCTCCTGTGTACCGATTTATTTCATACCTCTAATCTAGACGATGGGCAAATTTTTTAATTTTCTGTGGGAAATCATTATGAAAATCAAAAACAAAACAAAGAACACCAAAACCCTTAATATTATACATGAGTATTATTTGGAAGTAAAGTTAAGATTATAACATTAAATATTAATCACAATAATCCTCAAAATATGGTTACTTGCCTATTTTATTAAGATGGAATTCACACAAATCTTTGCAGGGAAATGTGTCAATAAAAACAACAATAGATGGAAGACAATCTAGAAAGTATCCACAGGCAAAATTGAAAGGACACACAGAAGAATGAGACTTACAACATGATAGCTGCTAGGATTTACAGTTTTATTATGATTTGCCCCTGGATGTCTTGCTCTCTGCTTTGCTCTGATCTTGGTAGAGGGCTGGTCTCTGAAGGTTGTGTCCACCGACTTGCAGGAGAGAGATTGGAGGAGGCTGAGAATGAGGGGAAATAGTACATCTTCCCCTCTCTCTCCCCATTGGGTGGTGTCTGCCACAGGAGCTGCCCCTCTGCTGCTCTAGCTCTTATCTGCTTTTCCTATAGGCTGAGCATAGATGGCACTGCCAACCCCCTAATCCTGCCAGCCTAGCTGTGGCGGCTGCTCTGCTGTTGTTCATCTTGGGTTTGCTCCAGCACCCCTTCAGCTTTTCAGCTCTTTTCTATCACCTGGGCAGTAAAGTCTCTATTTCCCTCTGGTTTAAATACATAGAACGGTTTGTGGTTGTGTTGGACGGCCACAACTGCCTGAAGAATACTCTTGTTCATTGCAACAAAAAATCCCAAATATAAATGGCCTTCATACCATTAGAGAAAAAGAAGTGATGTTATTATTACATTTTACAGAGCAGAAAGGTGGGCTCAGCATTTTGCTTAGGGTTATGTATGCAATGCACAGCTTACATGAGGTCTGTGGCCTCTAAAGTCAGACAAACTGGATTTGAATCACTACTTAACCAACCTGTGCTCAATTTTCTCATCAGTAGGATGGGGTCACTAGTCATATCTATCTCAAAAAATGTTGTGAAGACTAAATAAATTGCTAAATATTAAAGTTTGTAGAACAGTTACTAGAACATAGTATATGCTCAATAAAAGTTAGCTATTATTATTAGCCATGCGGCTTCAGTATTGTTTTAAATTATTTTGAAAATACAAACTAAGTTATAGTGATTGCTGTTGGGGTTTATGGCCCAGTGTGTGTTTTGAAAGAAAACATTGACATCACCCTGACCAAGTAGCTCAGTTGGTTAGAGCATCCTCTGAATACACTAAGATTAAAGTTTTGATACCAGGTCAGGGCACATATAAGAATCAACCAAATGCATAAGTAAGTGGAACAACAAATTCATTCTCTCTCTCTCTCTCTCTCTCTCTCTCTCTCTCTCTCTCTCTCTCTCTCATCATTAAAAAAGAGAAACATTTACAAATGTATGATGTGATAGCATATTGAATGGTAATATCTATTTTGGTTAAAAATCTAGTTCTCTACCCTTGATTATTGGAACAGTTTAGAAAAGCAAGATTGATTTCTTTTGTGAAATAGTCAAGAATTCCACAATGGCTTAGGGCACCAAATGATTGCAAACCATCATCCTGCAATTAAAATGGCCAGAGCTGACCTGCTCTTTATTAAACATTAATCTTTGGCTTCTTCCAAATGCACCAGTGAGTTCAAGGTCTGGATATGCATGACTCATGCTAGCTCTGTGTCATTAAGCTATTTTATAGGAGAAAACTATTTTTCATTGTATTGAGTCTGAACTTGAGATTCTTTTTATAATTTGAAAATTAGCAGTTCAGAGTATATTGAAATGAAAAATGCTGGCATTTGTAACCTTCACCCAACTGAGAAGAACATTGTTTTCACCATTGAAATAAATACTGAAAACACCGTGGCCTAAAACTACCATGAGCATATATTAATATTTCATATATAATATTGTTAATATATCTTTAGAATGTTTTAATATTTAGTACTTATCTTTATATGAATAAGCTAAATTATGCTATTTATTTGCAATCATGTTAACAAAAAGAAAAGCAAATGCATATATTATAAATAAATTTTCTACAAACTATCACTTCACTGTATATTTTATAATGTTTTTAAGGTGTGACTGTGTCTCTAGGTAATACAAAATTAAGGGGGCTTGAAATAATCAATCTGAATAGTCGGACAGATAATTGTACCAAACATATTACTTTTTCAATTTACTTTAATCCTCATTATATTTTTTACCACGTGCAAAAACTTTCTATAGAAATTTCCCCCAATAACATCCATCCTATAATTGTATCTTTTATATAACTAACTACAAAACTTAACCTATGGCAATTTAGGTATTTAGACGAATGAATGTGTACTTAGGAGATTTTGACATTGACTTGGTAGCTGGGTGCCCTATCACCCTTGGATATTAATGAGTGTGTGTGTGTGTGTGTGTGTGTGTGTGTTTTAGTGGGGTTTTTTTAGTGATCATCTATTATAAAAATGTCTTATGATGTAGATAGCTAAAGGGATATCCAAATTCACTGTCAATTTTGTGTTAAATCGAGGTTTTTAAATTAGTGTATTTGAAAGGAAATGTAAGACATACCTAACCTTCACATATTCCAGTCTTTTAAGCCAAAAGTATAAGCAAATATGATTTATAGTGGAAAGAAAGATGAAGGCTAAGTTTACACTAAGTATTTTTAAGCATGAAATTTATGAGGACAAGAAAGCTTGAAGGAAACGTTTTAGAAAAAATAATTTTTTTAAAATTTAAAATTTAGAAAGGAAAGAACTACTTTTAAACATTTCAAAATAAAACATAAATTATTTGTGCAAACATATTCATTTATTGTGTACATGGGTTAACATAACTAATGACAGATTAACTGAAATGAGTGTAACCTTACAACAAACCTAAATATACTATGTGAGATAAAACACCAGATAGTCTCTTTCTGTTCTTTTTTATTTATTAATTAGTTTTAATTGAATTTATTGAGGTGACATTGGTTAACAAAATTATTAGGTTTCAGGGATACCATTTTTAAATACATAATCTATATGATGTATTGTATGTTCACCACCCTAAGTTCCTTCTATCACCATTTGAAGAGGTCACCCATCAGTGATGACATCAATTTCAAACTAAAACAAACCTCAAAATAAAATGAGTCTAATTTCTTTACTGGACAATTTGCAGGCAGGAGAGGAGATATAAAGTCAAGAAGGATCAAACAGACCAAGTTTCTTAAGAACTTGGTATACAGACGAAAAGTCTGCTTTTTTGTCAACTGAATATAGACCAGCCCAGATATACAAATCAGTTATCATAAGTAAATTAATTTTTACAATTACATGCAGACTATTAAAACTTCTAACATGGGTTTTTAGATGGAGGTAGAGATGAATTCACTTTCAGGCTCTGCCCACAAAACTATTGGATATTGGGTAAGAGCAATACATTCCTGACTTCATATACTAAATATATAATCTTAATATAAAAAGAACCAGGGTTCTTCACGACCTAAACATCCTGATGGATGACCAAACACCAGGCTAGGGTCCCGTCCGGCATGGTGGAAGTCAGTCCTGGGTCCCAGCCGCCTGTGGAGGGAGGCCCACGGCGTGGTGGCGGGACGGACCTATGGGCCCCAGCTGCCCAAGGTGCAGCAGCGGGAGGGATCTGCGGTAATGGAGCCATGCTGCCATCGGACTGGACTCTGGGTCCCTCCCCTGCCTGCAGGCTCTGGGGAACCAGAGGTATGCTGCCATTGGACTGGACTCTTGGTCCCTACCCCCGGCCCGCAGGGTCCGGAACTGGAGCCATGCTGCAATCTGGGAATCTTGATCCCTCCTCCCATCTGCAGGCTCCGGGGAACCGCAGCCATTCTGCGATCTGACTGGCCTCATGGTCACTCTCCCCCCGCCTCAGCCCACAGGCCCTAGGAACCAGAGCCATGCTGTGATGGGACTGGACTCTACCCGAGGGGTCCCAGATTGTGAGAGTGTGCAGGCTGGGCTGAGAGACCCTCGAGTGCATGAATTTTTATGCACTGGGCCTCTAGTGTATCTAAAATTTGCAGCATTACATATGTGAGAACTAGAGATTTAAAGCAAAGTGCCAGGGGTACCTGATTTGTAATTGTAATTTAATATTTGGTAATCTGGTAAAATCTACCATTTGAAGTAAGAATAGAGAAGACCATAGGTGTAGAGTTTACTTGGTTTATTTTATATTTCCATACATTCCCTGAATTATTTTCTAACAAAATGCTGTGTTAATTGCATCTTATACATCTACCTCAGAGATCATGTCGATATTTACATTTCGAATTCTTCCCAAATTTTGGTAGCCCCTCTTCATTGTGTTTTTATTTTGTCATTATTGATTAAATATATAGAATGTATGCATGACATGGAGTTGTAAGTATTTTAGACTTAAAATTATTTATTAATAGCTGCTGAGCCCCACATCTAATGTATGATCACTCCCATCATTAGAACTGTATACTCTATAAGATCAAAACTCTTGGTTTTAAAAATGATTACTATTATGTATTAATAATTGTAGGGAAGCACAGGAGACTGGAAAGTCTATAAGGAGGAATCTCCAAAAGGTTTGGGGCTTCTGTGGGGACCTTGCCAAAGGTGGCAGACCCTGCCATGGCTTTTCCAAGCAAGTCTGTGCACGTGTGGACCCCCAGGTGTTTACTGGAATCCTTATGCTTAATCTTTAGGTGTCCTTGCTTAATGGACACTGCAGACACATGTGTCCTCCCAAAATTACTTACCCTGCTGATTGTATCTAAAAGATAAACTTTATCTCAAACTTCTGTTACAATAAAAGCCTGATGAGGCAGGTGATCAAGGCTGTCTGGTTCCTTTAGCCAGGCAGTCCCTTAGCCTTCTCTTTCACAGCAAATGTGTCAGAGTAATCATTCATCCGTCACTCAGGGTCTGCTGGTCATCCCCAGCAAATAATAATAGCACTAATTGTTGGGCATGAAACATTGGGAGCTGACTCATATCCTTAAGTTCTATGTAAATGACATTTTATTTGTCCTGAGGATAAGACATAGGAAAAGACACCATAAGGGAAATATGAGGTTAATCATATCCTGAACTTCCTTGCTGAGCTTGTTTCTGGCTCAAAGAGACCTAATCAAAGTTTGTCACAGCAGTAACTGAAGGATTTAATAATGTATATCATGTATATAATGCACGTATGTAACAATATAGCACATTGCCCTTCAAATCAGAATTTGAAGAACAGGTCTGGGTACTTTGTCATCTACTGCTTCTGTGAAGACATGATGCATGTCACATAGATTTTTCTCAGTCCTTCTGTAACTCATATCTTGGGATCCAGTGGCTGCCTGATGGATATTCCTGAGGACGATGGCAGTGCTATGGACTTTACTGTATTCCTTGTGGCTGCAGCTGGCCATCAAGGTCACACACAATGGTAGCAAAAGCCTTCTAATAATAATAACAATAATAGCTACTTTTTGTTAAATTAATATGAATAAGAAATATACTAAATTATACAAATTATCTTATGCAACCTCAATATAAATGTACAAAATACGCCATATTATTATTCCTATTTTATAAAAGAAAAAAAGTGACTATGCTTAACTTGACCAAAGGCCTGTAGCTAAAAGTGGTAAAAAGAGGATCAGGTCTGTTACCAAATCCCAAGAGCTTGGTCACTATACTTTACTACCTTCTACCCAGGCTGTCCTAACTTTGTTACTCTTTTAAATGAGTATTTGTAGAAGCCAGGTGATAGTAACACAGGAGCTGTGCATCGCAGTTTGCATTTGGTCTGAAATATTCCTGGTGAAAATGATTCCTGTTTGGAAGCCTATGGAAAAGTTCAGCTATTTCGAATGCAATAAAGACTTACTTACTAATTTCTGTGTCTGAGGCTTCTGTGCGAAAGCATTTTCAGATTTGGAAAAGTGTTTGAATTTTCTGAGATTTGGGAATACAGTGGAATATAATTTTTTAAAGCAAAGACTGCACTATAATTTTCTCTACATACATTAACGAAAGGCATACAAGATGGAGATAAAATAGAAATCAAA